>NW_026517604.1:0-24789 GCF_026319265.1 Colletotrichum chrysophilum | reverse complement strand
AACTGCTGTGCGAAAGATGAGGTTATTTGGATGAGGATTCAAAATATTGTTGTTAGTGAAAGTGGGAGGTTGGTGGTGGCGGTGAGGCATTTTTATTGTTTCGCATGGGGGGGTGTTTCGGAAGTGGGTACGTTGACTTAGCATTTGACTTGAAGAACTATTGAAAGAAATACCAATCATCGATGATACAACAATACTAAGTTACAAATGGAAGGTTGTCCCATTTATTCGATCATCATCGATAACTTGAAAAGTTTCAATGACTTAGTATCAAGCTCAGGATTTGATTTCTTCTGAAATTTAACTCCCTGCTTGAATTCAGTTATCATGAATGACTCTGTGTTGCGGAAGAGCGGTGAGAGGTTTTAATGGAAACACTTTGATTGCACATACCGTATGCTACGGTAACGATGGATCCCTGATCATGCATGAAGCCGACTCTGGACAAGGCGGGATCCTGTGTTGGGTTCTAGTCACGCGTCACACGGGGTGACAGGAATCGTCTGGTGAGCACGAAACGTTACGCCAGTTGCCACAATGATACACAACGACGGGTAAGAAGTCTTCCGTCCACGAGAAGTAAGAGCTGAAAGGGCCTTATAATGTGCTCGCATAAGATGTTTAGCTTTTTAGGATTTTGTTATCAATTAGTCAATGTAGAATTGGAATGTCTACTGTCTTTTGTTTGTAATTGAGAATATTTCTGGACACGCAGTATAATGTATTTGAAAGTTTTCTATTGTCAATACTATAAGATTATTGATTCGCAAAGTCACTATCGTCTTCTCTAGCGTGAATTACATCACTGACAATGGATCTGAGAACGACAATCTTTTCTTTTATCTCCGCGTTGTCATGATCACGTTAGACCTGGTCGAATGATAGCCGTGCTACGGCGAGTCACAGTCTTTCTGAAAACTTCTTAGCTTGTATCAATCCGATGAGCTATTAACTTGTATTGTTTTCGATGTTCTGCTGCAGTTGCAATTGCAATTTGCCCTCGAGACCTCCGGACAATTTGGAATTGGACCCTCTATGCACGCGCGGTATCATACGGCCATTTCCCTCATCGGGGTGGCAGTTCACAGGGTCTAGTATCTAGAAGTCCCTCTATATATAACTTCAATAATGTAATCTTCAGTGTTCATGGTATGCTTGTACATCGAGCTTACCAAGATGCCTTGGTCGTCTGGCGCGAATGACCTTGGTTGAAACGGCAGCGTCAAGCGGTATTGGATATTGCGTAAATTCATTGACTGAGACCTTCATGTGCTTCCTTTTCTTTTCATTGCCTCCTTTTGTGCTTTTGCAACAGCATCCGATGCATAGAACTCGGCGTCCTTGGAAACAGCCGAACCATCCACTTCGTTGTTGTCTTCTTTAGGATGCGGAAATCCTGGTCTGTTTTTGGCGACTTTCGCGAGCAAATCCGAAGCGTAGAATGAATCTCCAGCAGAGTCTTCTGGTTCTCCGATCAGAGACCCCCCCAATCGAACTTGGTCTTTTTCCTGGTTCAGAGACCTCACGTCTCGTCGACCCGGGATCGCACCATCCTGGACCTAAAGTAAGCTTTGAGAGAAAATGGCAGCAGCTTCTGACATTGCATGATGTGACATTGCATGATGTCGAACAGAGCGACTCACTTTCGGAATTTCTCTGCTGCCTTTGAAGAATGAGAAAGCCAGGACACAGGCAAGGGCAAATATTAAGATCGTGCAGCCCCGTGAGCGACGCGCGCGGGACACAGCGTAACTTGACCCTGATGACTGCGCGCGACCGTTCTCTTTCATCGTCGATGCTTTCGATAGAATCAATTGTTGATCGTTGAGGAGAGATAGGGAAAAGATATGCTGCGCCGCAACATTGGGCTGCGCCCGCTTAAGACATAGATGTCGCTGGCAGTGTCGAGAAGACCTTAGAGCAGGGCGCACGCAGATCTGGGTCTTGCTCCGAGAAGATTCAACGAAAGAAGAAAGCTGCGCGAGGAACCCCGTTATGAGGGGTTGGTGGTTGCCGCCCGTTGCTCAGGTTCTGGCTTTGGATAGGCGCCAAGCTCGGCTCTCACAGGATATTGTCCCAACCTGCTACCAACAACAAATTGCGGTCGCGTGCCCATAGGCTGTTGAAGATGGCGCTATGCCGAGTTCTTCTTGAAGCGGAGTCTCTTTGTCTCTTTCTGGACTTTCAGACCAGGGCCCTTGCCTTGTCACTTGAGAACCAACAGCGGTTTTCCAATGGGTCCCGGAAGAGTTGACCTGGTTGCCGTGAAGACAAAAGTGTGTTGGAACTGTTAACGCCTGCATTAAGATGAGCGACCTTCCCGGCCAGTTGATGGTGTGGTATTGCAGGACGCCATGTCTCTCCCGCTCATTTTGCATGCATCCTGAAGCCGCGATATTCTTTCTTAACATATTTTCTCTGCTCTCTTCTCCCCCCAAAGCCCATGATCCCGGATTCGTGATGGCCACAACACCCACCGTGGTCACGGCCAACGGTCGGCACACTGTGTACTCCCCGCTGCCGACCCCCTGGCCGATGAACTCCGATTGTGCTTCGAGAACGTATCGCCAATCTGACGAAGGCCCAATTCTCGCATGGGATCCGTACTTTGGAATGAACATAGACTCAGGAGCAGCGACATGTTTTCCAGAGGCGGTGACTTCCTGGTGGTTTCAGACCGTGAGCCAGGCGACATCCATTGCCTTGGGTCCGACGTTCGAGTGCCCCCAACTGTACACGGCTGCGCAAACACTACTGGAAGCTGGAGGGGTACAGCACGTTTTCTGCTGTCCGTCGTACGTGCACAACTACCGATTCTCTTGAGAGAAATGCGGCTGATGTCCCGAGGCAGAGATTATTCGTTCAACGTGCCGCAACCGAATAGACCTGTTTTCCCGTCTCAGTGTCTGTCGATGGCTACACCTGGACAAACGATTACGTACGAATCCCTTACAATAGGAACAAACGGCGCGATAGCCAAAAGGACTACAAGTGTAGTCAGTTCGGCTGAAGTCACTATCTGGGCAGTACCAGTCAACGGATACAACTTCCCAGCGAGTTCGACGAGCGTAAGCAATACAGGCGCGACTGTATCCCCAACTGCGACGGCAACTTCAGAGATACCAGGCTCTACGACCACAGAACAAGTAAGAGGAGCAACAGGGGGAAGTAATCAATCATCCGGACGGCCTCTTTCCACGACGGTAGGGGCCTCAGTTGGTGCTGTGGTTGCTGTGCTTGTTCTTGTTGGTGGCGTATTCATGTGGTGGAGGCGGCGAGGGAGATCGAGGACTGTCAACGAGTTAGAAGGACAGCCGTATGTGGAACCTCCATCATCCTACGGTCGGAAATTCGAGCTACCAGCGGAAGTGATTCCGGAACACAAACATGAGCTATCCAGCGACGGTATTAACATACAGAGAACTATCCACGAGATGCCGGCGAACCGTGAGAAAGGTTAAACAACAACAACCTATTAGCCAGAAACCATATTTGAGTGTTTGATGTCCAAAGAATTAATCAGAAAGTTTTCTTGAGTAGCCTGATCAGAAGTCAAGTGATCGAAACTGCGTTTCCGAGCGTCCTAATAGGCCGATTCGTGGCGGAAAAAGATCTCGTCTCATTTGGTGCACTAGGCGAGAAGGGACCTTTTACCCAAGTGCAAAAATAAAAACTTCGATGCGTAAATCAGATGGCCAAACAATCAAAGAGAGCATACATGTTTTTAGGCACAGAAATAAGCTTAATTAGACGATTGGCATGACCAGGTAGCACTTACCCACTTGGCGAGAAAGTCATTCTTGCAGTACTATAATTTGAGGTAATGAACATGGCAACCGCCGTCAGTCCATTCTGCGGCCCCAAATAGCGAGATATGCTTGTCTATTAACCACTAGGCCAGGTAGCGTGTCAATTGTCTGGGTATCCCAACTTTGAGATGACGCAAAAAAGTTTGAGCCCACAATTCTTCCTAAATGTCACCTAACGGATGAAGCCGTTAGGGAGCTTGATGACTGCAGTATCCAACAGCTGCTTTCGTCGACACTGAGGAAGCTCAAGTGGCTGGAAATTAGCGCCGGGACAGGAGCTATGTCTCGGACGTTTTGTACCAGTGGGAGAATGTCTCGGCTGTCACCACCTTAGAGCCAATTCCATAACCACTAAACACTGATTACGTGGACAGAGGATGACGAATCCTTCCCAGATGAAAACGGCAAATCAAAACAAACCTCGAGATGCGTGATACTGGCTGACGAGATGAGTCTGCTGCTGCGAAAAGATGCCAGGAGCCTGGATCAACCTTGGGATGGAATGTCCCGTCAATCGCGATATCTTGGTCTGGCCTGAAATATCCTCAGACTGGCCTGCAAACCCCACAACGTTCAAATCGCTCGTGGGTCGCACTGAGCAAGGGGTGAGGCTGCCGGTCAAAATAGTGCCTGGGCAGTCCCTTGGCATTTCTACGTCATCGGACTGCACGTTGGGACTTTTGGTGCTCCAAATGTTGGTGAAAGATATGGGTGCTGTTCCGGTGCTTTCTGACGGCGCAAAGCCAATTGCGTGTTGTCTCCACCGCGCGAAATGCCGGTATGACTCGTTGACGGAAACGGCCAGGCCCAAGGTCCAGAGCCACGAAGCCTTGATAGGAACATTCCGGAGAACCGCACTACTCTTTGGCATTCAAGGATGGTTATGCTGATCCGTGTGTCAGTTTCTCTAGCTCGACTATATGGAAGCGCCGAGCGCCTGAAACTCAAATGTGTTCGTTCAATAGCTGTCTCATTCAGCCGCTGGCGTCGAGAAGGCACATAAGCCTACCACGTTCCTGGAACGTTTATCTTCAGCACACACCTTTACTTCTGCTGCCAAGTAATTTGTCTGTTCTCCTTGTTTTCTTTGACAAATTTTTTCTTGC
This sequence comes from Colletotrichum chrysophilum, assembly GCF_026319265.1. Classification (NCBI taxonomy): domain Eukaryota; kingdom Fungi; phylum Ascomycota; class Sordariomycetes; order Glomerellales; family Glomerellaceae; genus Colletotrichum; species Colletotrichum chrysophilum. Next base: position 19,874 of record NW_026517604.1, on the reverse strand, counting down.
GATACATCTACAATGCCTCTTCTCAAGGCGCAATGGGTGCCTCTGAAGATCGCGATATTTGTTGCGGTGTCACTCATCGTATCCGCATGGTGGATTTTGCCACACCGGGCATGGGTAGTGAGTATTTCAAGATCAAGCAATATTACGCACCGTTTAGATCGGCAGTTAACAAAGAACCTTTCCAGCCCTTGGCAGCTGAGCCTGCACAATATGGAGTTTCAGATCCAGTACTTTCAGCGCCAATTGATATAATTGCGGAAGACACACCGTTGTCAGACGACGATCAAGAGCCAATATTTTCAAGCCCAGTCGATATAGACTTAGAAAACACATCACTTCCAGAAGACGACATTGAGCCCGAAATCTCAGCATCAGTCAATACGACCGCAGGGGATAGACCGCTCGTTGTGTACGCCTATTCTGAGTCTGACAACGCCCGAGCAAACCTGAGGTTCTTCATTACAAAGGGGCTTCACAATGCGGCCGACTTCGTGTTCATATTCAACGGAGATTCAGGGGCGGCGAGAATGGTTCCTCGCAAGCCTAACGTCACGGTTGTGAAGCGGGACAACACATGCTTCGACTTGGGTGCCATTGGAGAAGTCCTTCGAAAGAATAATCTGTGGAAGAGGTACAAGCGCTTTATCACGATGAATGCAAGCATTAGGGGCCCTTTCTTGCCCTGGTGGAGCAAATCATGCTGGACGGACTTATATCTTGGCAAAATCACAGAGACAACGAAGGTAAGCACTTATGATGCTCATTCTCTTTCCTAGCCACAACTTACTAAAAGGGCGATGCTAATAGCTGGTTGGTATGACGGTGAATTGCCAACCCAGAATGCATGTCCAGTCCATGATCCTCGCAACAGATGATGTGGGCATGGGTATTCTACTCGACCCTGCCTTCGCGCTTTCTGCATCACAAGATGATGAGTTCGGTTCAAGAGAAAACCCGGTTGGGCTTAGCGGGTGTTATGGAGACTGGAACGCCGCTGTCCATGCTGAAATCGGGACGACAGGTCTTATTATGAAATCTGGCTACAAAGTCGATGCAATGATGACAGCTGCACATACAGTCATTGGTGGAGTCGAGGCGTACTGTGAAGCTACACAAGCTGGAGATGTTCTATTTGACAAGGAGTACTTTGGAATGAATGTCCATCCCTACGAGACAGTTTTCATCAAGGCGAACCGAGATGTCGACCCATGGGTGTTGGATTCTATGACGGAGTGGCATTTGAAAATGAATACCCGCAGTTCCGATGGTTGCGGGATATGAGTATATTCGGAGGATGCACCGGATCGGAAGACACATTGTCAAATAGGATAAGGACGGTGCACCTGAACATCATGTAGACTGGAAAGTATTGGATTATCGAGCGTTACTAAGCCAATCTGTATTTCTCGCCAAAACATACGATTGTTTGAGTCCCTTGACCTGACCAAATATATCTCGCTGCCAAAATTTGTCAAAATGTATGGTTCCGGATGAAGTGACTCACTCAAATGGATCTGAAAATTATAGGGGAATTTCTTCCTTGCGTCTCTTCATAAAGATCCTGAAAGTCGGGTCAACCTCCTCTGCGAAACCAAATTTCCGGATGTTGTGCTCGGTCCCGTCTTCTAGGCGCATGTCGTACTTCAGAAGAAGATGAGAAATAATGACTTTGGCCTCGCTGGCGGCGAAGAAACGACCGGGGCATCCATGTTCGCCATGCCCGAACCCAAGATGGTTCACACTTGTGGTCACCAGCTGACTCGCTGCTCCTTGCTCAGTAGCGCGCATGCGGAAAAAGCGGTAGCCGTCGAAAACATCCGGGTTCTCGTAGACACTCGGATCTCGCATTCGATCGGTCGAAACAGCGACTTTGTGGCCCTTTGGGACCTTGGTGCCGTCGGAGAGAGTAATGTTGACCAATGCTTGCCGGAACATGGAAGCTAGAATAGTGGTCAGTTGGTGTCAAGCTGACCTGGTCTTGAGCGGAGGACTTACCGATCTGATTCGGCTTTAGGCGTTGGCTTTCGTTGAGGACACTGTCAAGGAGCTTCATGTTGTACAATGAAGTCTTCTTCCAGCCACCTTCTGAGATAGCAGACACGATCTCCTCTCGCAAGGGCTGTATCAGCTCGGGATGACGAAGGATATCAATCAAGGTCTGCGTGATCAGATCAGAGGTAGTTCCAATCGACACCACAGCAAGCATCAACTGCGATGCACCAAAGTTGTATCGATCCCCACCTGCCAACTCCTCGAACCAGTGAATGGCGTCTTCGTGCTTCGCTTCGCCGCCCTTGGCGTGCCGCGCCTGGATCTCAGCAGCTACAAGATCCCATGCTTCCTTGACTTGAGCTTGCAGGTTCTTGCACTCAGGGATGAACTTCACAGCCAGAGGCTTCAGAATCGTGGGCCAAAGCCGAAGCTTCCGCATCCCCTGAATGCTGTTGTCTCCGTAATTGACGATCAAATCCAACCATCGCTCATTGTTGCTAAGGTTCGGACCCGCGAAAATGCGACCAGACATTTTGGAAATGAGGCGAATGATGAGGTTTCCAAGAGCGACAGGCTGCCATTCTAGAGAAAAGTGTTAGCATGTTTGCTCAGTTGGAGGTGGTTTGGTAATGCCTAAAATACCTTCGCTATCGCCAAGAGATGCGTGAAGTGTCGAAGCACATTCTTCGGAGAGCGGCTGCGTGATCTTGGCTAAAACAAACCCTGATATGAGCGATATTTCTATCAAAGATTTGCGGTAGGCTGCTCACCCAGAGACTTTGTCATCTTGAATTTGACCACGTTCTGGAGTGGTTTCGTTGGCAAAGCCCCCTCCATGAAGGGTTCAAAGCCGGCGTAATGGGCTTGAAATAACTGCGCCACGTGTGAAGTCAGAACATGTTGAAGTTCTCCCGTCCAAAATGTACCAAGTCCCTTGAAGCAAAACGCACCTCAATGATGGGCTCATCAATGCCGAACCTGGGATCATTGCGAATTTCTTCGCCATGCTCGGGGCGCAGAATGATAAAGGTTCCCATATCAGTGTGAACGCGGAAAGGCACGGGTCCAAATTTCGCTCGAGCTGATGCAAGAAGCTCCCGCCCAGCTATGGCAAATTCGAAGACCGAACGAGAAGCCGTGAGTTCATAGAACTTCTTGGGATTGATGATCGGAAGCTTGCTTGCGCCATTGAAAAGAAAGAAGGAAGGAATTGTCACAATAAGAGTGATGGCTAAGAGGGCAGCCAATAATGACGTGTTGTCGCCATCATAGATCGATGGCTGACCCCAAATGGTAGAGGTATTATGCAGGTGGTCCATCGCTTGTATGTTGCTTGTTTTGCAGTAGATCGAAGTTGCGAGTTTGGAGCCATGATAGCATGAGGAACTGTTTGGGTTTAAATCAGAAACTAACAAAGACAGAAACTCATAAACTCGTCTGTCTCCATGAACTGCCGTCTTTCCAGAAACACTATGCTCAAGGTTGTGAGGCGGACATTCGCACCCTGCCAAGAATGGACTGACGGAGACGGACTTTCAGAATGGATCGTAGCGTATGTATCCATGCAGTGTATATGCAAGCGATTGGCTGGCGTCGTCAATGACTTAGCATCAAGTCATCTAAGGACCAATCATGGTGCCAGGGTTTCTAACAACATGACATAGGGGGGAGACACGATACTCCACAAACCGGTGGGATAGCGTCCGACGAGAAGTAGCCGGCCTTCACCAGAGTCCGTCCCACGACAGCCAAGTGCTTTATGTCCGAGAGAAAGTATTCTAGGAAGTGTATTGAAGCAGAGTTGAGAAGTCTTTAGTTCATCTCTGCACTGGTTATTGCCAACAATCGGCCTCATCTCGGACCCGACCTGATGATGTCGGCAGACCTTGATATCTAGAAAAGCATCTACCCACTCTATTCCTTCCATTTTTCAATCACAAATTGAGCTAGGTCCACCGAAAGTTTAAAAAGGAGAAGACCAAGGCCCTGGTGTCTCTGATGAGACGTCGCGAGCGATGCTAGCGACCAGCGCAGACCACCAGCAATGATCTCATGAGGTGACACTGGACCGAGGTGATGACAGTCGTATTGGGTAATCTAAAAAACAGACTCATGAAGAACTTTGTAATGACTGAAATGATTGAGTAGCCACACTGAAACAACACTGGCAGTCATGTTCGCCATGATTGATTTCCTTGTGCTCATCAACGAAGGAAGCAGGAGAGCTTTAAAGAACAGACCAGCCCAGTCAAGGCGCCTTATTCGCACCTAGAGAAAAGGAATGAACTTTCGACTCTGAATATTTTGAAGTTGAAGGATAAAACCATACCTTTCTTAGCCCCAGGACCTCCACGGCACCCGGTGATCTTGTTGCATCCACGGCTCGGATTAGGATTCGGACCAGAACCACCGCCTCCCGGTCTGCAGTTTTCGTAACTAGCACCACGTCGGCTACAAGGTGTACTGCCCTTCTTGAGGGCAGGATTCCCGATGTTCTTGTTCTGCGGGGACGCAAGGGGAACGGCGGTGATCATCAGGGCCGAGGTGGCGATGATGGTAAAGACGGCGAACTTCATGCTGAAATGGTTCCGCAGACGAGGATGTAAAGCAGATTGAAGTGACGTGAAAAAAGAGATATCTAGCTTGGTCGATGTATTGAATACTGTGAAGTCAAATAATTCATCCTCTGAAATTGGCGCGGCAGCCGTCCTTCTTATAGGCGACAAAGACACAAGAGAAACATCTGTTCAGCTACTTCAATCTGCAATTTTCGAAGAGCATGCTCTTCCGAGTCGAGTACCATTACCTCGAGGTATATTGACTCGTTGAAAGACTGCGAAATCGCGAAGGTCTCGGGTCTCGTTGCTTGCAAGTTGCCCCAATATATTAAAACGGTGACGCGAATAACAAACGCGTCACTTCAGAAGAACCGACAGGCACAGAGTGGAAAAGAAGAAGTCCGGTCATTCATACGAGTGTCTCGGAGACCTGATGCACCAATAGTATAGAAGATAGCCCTGTAGGGCTCACATGATGACCTGCTCACTTTGCGGCGTGTCAGAAGCATCCCGTTTGGCCAAGGCTGTGGTGTATAGTAATAGCTGTCGACTTTTGAAGGCAACTAACACATCGTAAACGGAGAAGAGAGTTTGAACTTTGTTAATCAGTGACCACATGCAGAACAATGCCCAGAATAATTCCGGATTTGAAGACCCGGCGGAGTTCCATGGCCATCTCAGAAGATGTGATGCGCAACATACCATTGCGGACGGACCCTTCCGATTGACATCTCAACTCTTCATTATGAGAAGCAGTATCAGTATATAAAGAGTCAATACAGCAGAGGTCGGCTTTCAAGTTCGTCTTCAAGCACCGTCTGCGTACACGATTTTTGTTAGTTTTGATGTACAACACCATGTCTTACGACGCACAAGATGGAGTTCCATCGCCTTGGATGTAAGTTCATCAGAAAACAAGGCTAGGTTGAGTCGACGAATGTTTGTGAATTTATCGGAAGGACTCTCTCGGCTCTCTAGATAGGTATGTGTATGTGTTTCTCGACCTTGCAGGGCGTTCTCCGAGAGGCTCGTGCGACGTCCTAGCATACGAGCATCGCGGACTAGTAAGTTTCCCGGGATTCTCATCTGTCATTTCGTCCCGAACTTTGATCTCGTTTCGTTCTTGGTGTTCATCCAAGCTTCTCATCGTGTTGCCGGTAGCCGGCCTGAGAAAATAAGCTTCCTCGATCGTACGATGAAGTACCAGAATATTGAGACCGACTCGGAATGAATTTAATTGACAGGCGCTTATCGAGAGATATAATGCATTCTATGCGGTTCATGAATTACTTTAAACGCTTATAAGTCGATTGCTTGGTTTATCATGTTAGACTGGATGCGTGGAAAAGTCTGCGACACAGGTTCGGCCATGCTTCCGCTACTGGCGACTGAGGCTCGCCCTACTTTTAACGGGCATTATATCTCGGGATGGATACAAAAGATCTAACCTTGTAGATGCAGCCAAGGAAGAAAACCCGATGAAGGACCCCTTTATGTAAAGATTCCGACATAGACGCTCCATCCTAAGTTCAGACCGCTGGGAGCGTTTGGACTCATGGAATGTCCTGGCATGGCCGTTTCGAACCCCTTTCAAGGAGATCCGTAGAGCTTTGTTGTCCAATCACATTTCAGTAAAGTATCTCTTTCAAGGGTCTTTATCGTCCGGTGACCATCTGAAGGGAGGTCGGCGACCTTCTAGAAGTCTGTCATAACTTTATTGGGGAGAAACATAGCTTCAAACGGCTGCATATTGCCCCACTGGGCTTCTAGAACACCATTAAAACTATCAGAACCCCACTCACAAGGGACCCGATCACTCTCGGACATCAAACAACATCGCCCGGGCGGGCACATTCGTAGTACCACGACTCAGCCTGGCAGCTAACGAAGCCAAATACTTTGAGCGCCGTTGATCCGATACACACATCACATGCTTGTCGATGACCACAACGTATCGAGATTCTAACAAACAGGAGGTACTACTGGACTCATTTTCAAGTGAGACGAGATGCTACTCTTAGAGAAATGGTTTAGTGAGTGAGGGCATGTTAGGTGGGGATGACTGGGTTGATGTTGTAAGTATGGATACCGATATCATAGTGATCAGATGTGGTTTAGATATTTGCTAGACCTCAGATACCCCAGTACGTTGTTGCTCTCCCCAATGAAGGCTCAGGATGGTTGTGTGGGTTTTCCTGGTTCCATCCGCCCTTTGGTTGTCTGCTCTATTACCAATTCTTGACTTCCATGCTCTGTCCAGTTGTCCATTTCATGATCTGTTGTGTGACTTGATAATGGATGCATGTCCTCCATCACTTGCCGTTCAGAGGTTCTCGTACCAAACGCACTCTTCCTTTGGTCTCCACCGCGCTTGTAAGGCCCGCTAGAGCCTCCTGCAGTCATGATACCCAAGTCACTTCCTGTGGCCGGTTTACTTTGTTGAACATTGCCATGCAGTGCCAAATTGAGTATTGGTTTCAAAGACGGCAGACACGCTAGGGGGAGTAAGCATCCGGATGGTTATTAGAACGGGGGTCATGAAATTGACATACCGGAGACAGTGCCAATGTTGACTTCGATGCCAGTCCACATCATCTCTTCGATTAGTAACCACGTAGTGTCAGGGTCGGCAAAGTCAATTGCAAGTACATAGTGCAGCCGGATGAACGACACTGCAGTGACGCTGTGGATGCAAAGTTTGGTATCAGCAGTAGCACGAAAATGAATGCGCGAGTTCTAGCCACAACTCTAAGATGCAGAACCTACAATATGCCAAGAGTAAAGATTCCCACCAGAGCCACTTTTTGGGGTTTGCGAAGTTGCAAACTCCAAATGCCTGGTACTGGCAGTAGCAGGAGGAGAACGTCGGTAATTATGTTTGGTATTGCGTTCGCGATGAAGAATGTCTTGACGTTGACGCCGCATTCATAATCAGACGGTGAGAGATTGGCATTCGCGTCGAATCGGAGCCAGAACGCCGACACTGGAAGGCACTGAAAGGTTGATACCACTAGCTGCAGGCCATTAGCCAACACAGTATTGACGACCCTGCGATTGCTCTTATCGAGGGGCGGTCTTACCACTGCTATTCCCCAAGCGCAAGTAATACCTAGTAAAACATAGATGGCAAGCCGTGATTCGCGTCGGGCGCTGAAATTCGCCAGTAAAAAGCGAGTATTGCCGCCTTGACGAGCACAATACTGATCGTGTACAGATACTCGGCGATGAAAAGACCCGTAAAGTAGACCCTCAAGCCGTTTGGCGTAGCCCAAACATGTTTTCCAAAGCCGCCATTTATGGTCACTGCATCACTGTTAGTCAAAAACTCCAGGGTAATCCGTCTGACATCCCGGTGTCGAAAGTGTGACTGACTATAGCACGTAACGTCAAACATAAAAGCTGCTGAAAATATCTGGTAGGAAAGGCTTGTTAGTCCTTGGCCATATTGACGATCGTGACAAGTCACAGCGAGTTTCCGGGAGATGGATGAAATCCTACCAAAGACACAATTATGATCCAGTCATCCCACCAAATTTGGTTTCCCACAAGCTTCCGCGCTGTAACGCGCAGCGCAACGGTGGCTGCTCCAAGAACCCATGTGATGACGAACCCAGACACCAGCGACGGGATCTTGGTTTCGGTGAGGTCGAGTCCATCGGGCGGCTCTGAGAGCGACATCTCTGGCTTGACCCTCCTGCTCGGAAAATAACGATAAAACGTGTTTTCTTGCAGCACAGATTTAGGGGATATCCAAGCGCGGAGGCGTATATATGGGCATTGGCGCCTGGCTACATGCTTTGATCGTGCCCCTGGAAGATCGCGAGTCATACACGACGATTGCCGATTTTTTGCTGGAAACGGCACCACTTGTTCAGAGCCGAGTGCAACACTATGTCGCGCTTATGCCATTTTTTAGGTAGAACTCCCCGACATCCGCGGTACAAGCTTCCATTTGTCAAGCGTGGTTTGAGTGGGATCGAACCCGTCTCCTGGTCGGGTGACTTCGGCGTAACAGTTCAATCACAATTCTCGTCTCGGTGTCGTTAGCGATCAGCCCAACTCCACTTGTGTCGTCGCTCGTACCTTGCTGGAGTCGTTCGGAAGGACTTTTGTTACCCCGACTGCCAGTAGACTAGGTATTACAGATCCGATATGAATTACGGCAATGATCAATCAATCCTCCGAAGTACAAGTTCCTGTAGTCAGCTTCCGAGTCCTAAAATGAAAGCTGCAAAGAATCATCGCTGGCCGATTCTTTTGTGAATCTTGCTTCTGTTATGCTAATTTTTGCCTACCTTGTTGTGACGTTAACCTGATCAGTTGAAAAGGCGTTACCATGTGAAATCCATACACGTTAATCCCTGTCTGTCTCTGAGTTAACAAGAGCTCAGCCTGTAAAGCATAGCAATTACAGCTCTTAATGCTACTGAGTCTAGACTGTTTAACGTTCAAGTCTGAAATGTGCCATCCTCAGCTGCACCGCTATTGGAGCTAACCAGGCGGTGCTCACAAGGCTTTGTCTTCGAGTCGACGTTCTGAAAATCGTGACTAACCAGCATCTATGGCACCTCCGTCATCAGTTTACTTCTCATGTGGACCAGGTGGGGGAATGGGCAAAGAACTGGTGTTGCACCATCGAATTTACAGTGAATAACAGGTTCAGCGTCCACTTTCTGTGACTTCAATGTGTTCGAGTGTTGATATTTGCTGGCCGATCATGGCGCAACGCCGCGAGTATCTATGTGGAAGCTGAGATGTACCTTGACGTGCTCTAGAAATGGATCATAGAGTCCGACTAACTCTGCCTGTTCAACTATGACCTCTTTAATCCCCCAGATATTCTTGTACTCTTCGGCATCTCATTTTGCCTTAACAGCTGCAGCCACACTTAGGGCACAAATTCTTGGACCATCCGCAAGGATCCCCCATACCGCAATCAGAACCCGCAACACATGTCTTCCAGGGGCCCGAGCCGTCGCCGAGCGCTGTCCAGCACCACCAACCAGCACCATTCTCGCCACACTGCTTCCAGCAGTATCCTTTATCGCAACCCTTCTGGTTTTTGGCACAGGCCAGAGTGCCAACTCCACCAGCATTGGAGCCGGGTCGGCCAAGACTTGGGTGATCGGAACAAAGTCGAACGAGAGCCGGGTCCGAGCCTTCGGGCAGCTCGAAAACACCCAGAGAGCCGCAGATGGCAGCAGCATCCGCGCCGGACTCGAGGTCGGCCCAAGTCATGTTGGCAGCGGCGGACCGGACAGCCAGGTCGACGCCATCGCGGGCAGAGAGACTTTGCGACTGTGAGACGCCGGCAACACCAGCCTCGACAGCGAGGAAGGCTCCAAGGGAGACAAGAGCAGAAAGTTGGAACTTCATTGTGTTGAGTATAAGTTGGTGTTATGAGACCAAAGTTTGAACAATTTTTGAATTGTATTGTGGCCGTTTTGGTGTCTTCTGATCAGGTTACTGAGGCTTCTGAGCTGATCTGCTTTGCGGATGTTTGCAAAAAAGGGGATGACTCTACGCCCTCTTTATAGTCGATTTATCAACAACCTGTGTCGCCGCTGCACCACGAAGAAGGCATTGCATCACGTTCCCCTAAAGAATCCTCGTTCATAACGTCGCTTAACGACCTGCAGCTTGTCTTACACCAAGACCTCAAAGGATCGTTATTGCTCCCCAACATCCCCAGATCTTCAAGGATCGACCCGAGCCGCTTTCGCCCGGGTAGTGTGGCATGACAGGGGCTTCGAGATGCAGGTACAGGGGGGTCTTTCGTGCAATCGTGGAAAGGCGGACTCAAATTAGTACCAGGGTCTTTCACGAAAAACGAAGTAAGCATGATCGGCCTACACTACTCTCATGATGCGTACTGCCTGCTGACAATGGCAAAAGGAAATGTAGCGCCTCTGCCCGCTCTCTTGTCCCTCCCGCTCTTCCATTCTTTGAAGTAGAAGAAGATAAGTCTGTTCTCACTGCTCGAACATCGCAGGCCGCTGAGACGTCCGGTAGTATCTTCGCCAGTATGGGCTCATAGTTGAATGCTTTGGCTACTAGTTAGCGACAGCTCAGATACCTATGTGGAGATAATGCATCTTTGCCCAGGCGCCCGAATGAGTGGGGAGAAGGTACAGCGCGGTCAATCGGAACCATAAACTTTCTACAACATCCCCGGAGTAAATACGAGCTGACTGCATTTCGATCGTCGGTCTATGCTGCTTTGCCGGACGCGTGCATTAGAAGAGTTACAATTTGATTCATAATAAACTGGGCTTGACTTGGCGCACCAATGGTTCGTTTCTACGGATCTCAAATTCTCACTACTTGATTTGCTTAGGGTCTGGGCAAGAGTCTAAGGAATAGTCTGACTAAAACAACAAGACAATTTGACAAAGATGATAGTCGTTAGACATGCACTTGTCAGCATCCAGTAGCTGGCCATGCGTAAGAGACGTCGGTTAAGAGACATCGGTTCCTCCTTGCGCGATTTTGTTCTCGGCTACAAGCCACCTTCTTAATGCAGCCAGTCTTGGCACATGAACAAAAGCGCCCGGCATTAGCGAGCAATTTCAGACTTCACGAAACACGTAGGAAAAAAAGTGGCCTGTCAAGAGAGTAGACTATCGGGCGTTTAGATGATTGATGAGCACAGAAATTACTCAGTAAGCATCGTATGCTGTTACCCGCTGATATCCCGGCTGTTAACTACACACCTCTTGTCGACGCGGCCATATGATATCCTGTTCTTACGGGCGCGGAGTAAAACAAACGGAGATGGCCAATCTTGTCAAATGAGTGGAAGAAAATTTAGATCATTGGGTGGTTTTACTGCGAGTGCTCATTATCTTCATACCTTACTACCAAGCCTGTCCTCTCGCCCTCACTGGCTTATCTACGACAAATCGATCGGAATCTCGAATTTTCGAATGAGTACGATCGCGTGAGGTGGCTTTGGGTTGGAAATTTGACCTCCTGACAGGAGCGTCAATGACGACGGGAGAAACCTTGAGGCTGCACTCACTCGCTGACATGTTGCTCAGCCGTTTACTATGAAAGAATCTGCAAGAAATAGTCTTTCTTCATACCAAGGGAGATTTAGCTCGTATGGAACAGCTCGGAACTTACCACGTGGTTCTTTAGTGAGAATTACTACCAAAGTTCAATGCCTCTGTGGAAAACGCTTCACAGAGTAAGACATGTTTTCTTCTCTTCTTATTTATTTTCCGATGTCCACGGTAACGGACGCGTCGAGTAAATCCATCGCAAAAGGTTCATGACCAAAACACGTTGTATGGACAATTTTCACGTGCGAGAACATCTCGTTGTATGGTTGAGATTGTGTCACCAGGCGCCGGGCAGGTCTCTTGAAAGTAGAGCCCCTTCTTTTCTGATAGCGAAGCCGAGCGGCCCAATGGCCATCTGATTTTGAAAAGGTACAGTGGGTGAAACTGTGACAGATTCCTTCTTACTTCGACCCCGACTTCCATTCACATACTGGGTGTGGCTTTGCAAATCCTTCAACTTGGGGGCTGTCAACCCATGCAAAAGACAGCCGCGTGGGTCGTGCTTACGCTGTTTACTGCAACAGCAGGTTTGCTGCCAGCATTTCGTCAACCCCGCCAGGATCGCTCAAACAAAAACAACATTCGACGGCCCAATTGATATCTTAGCCAACTCGTTGAGCGTCAGAATGATTTGCGACTCCCAGACACAGTCCGCTTTCGTTAGTCGTCTGCCGCGCGAGGTTCGCGATGCTGTCTATTTCCAACTGTGGCGCTCATGCGGTCTTCGCCAGCATATTCTATGGCATGGCGCCGCAGAGGACAAGCACTTCTGTCGATGGTCGTGCACTACGGAGTATCAGGTCGAGGACGAACTACAACGCGACATTGAGAAGATGAGAGAAAAGCTCGGAGTCTCGCTGGGCCAGGAGATAGTGCGAGACCGGCATGACAACGCGCCACGGTACTGCAGACGACTGCAATCTCCATGGATGAATCATTGGCTCTGTGGCGAGCGCGCATTCGAAAAGCACGGTGTTTCAGCTATCCGTGGATCCAGCACCACGACAATTGTCTGCTGGAAAACAGAGAGGAAGGTTACGCCCCATCGACCGTGGGCAACCGCATACATTCCCATGCTATTGTCGTGCAAGGTCATGTAGGTGGCGACCCGTCATCATATGACTCCTGGCCATACCTGAATACTTACAACTTCAGCTCTACTGAGTGCCTTCAATCCATATACGAGTCGACAACGTTCATATTCACCGATCTGGCGACAGTCCAAATGTTCTTCGGCGCCTGCGCCATACACCCGGCGATGAAGACGGCTAAGACGGGGGTAACGCCCCAGGCGTTCTTCAAACATGCCCGAAGCTTGAAGCTGTCTCTAAGTCCGGACTTCCCGGCGCTGCTGATGTGTGCTAATTACGACCTCCCTGGTATCCCTCGTCGCCACGACGTTTACGACTTCCACTGGCTGCGGTTCGACAAGTTCAAGAATTTACAAAACGTTTACATATGGATTGCAGCGCGATCCCTCACTTGCGGCATTGAAGCTAACAGTAGCTTCTGCGGCATCAAGGAGTTCGACGTCCAGGGGTCGAAGAACATGTTATCCTCATTCAAGACTATCGAATCCGTCACGCTGAGTACACCGCTGAGCCAAAGGATCGGCCCTCAACAAGGCTATATGGATATTGGTGCAGCGCCCGGTGTGCGACTTTACAAACGGGGCTCGGGAGACAAGTTTTATCCATTTCTGACTTTGATAGAGCTGGATTGCGTATTTGATGGGCTCATTTATACCCAACCCACAGAGTGAGTGTTGCCCTTTCTCTTCCCAATCCCACGTACGTACTCACGAGGAATGTTTCAGGGAAGTTCAACTTGCACGCAGAGATGGCACCTATGAAGTCATGAAGGATGTATGATCGTGGCTGCACTGTAGCTTCCTGAGGGCAAACGGCAGCTTGATTGATTCGTTGCGCAGAGAAGCGCCGAACCGAACCAGGTTGTCTGGATAAAGACCCAGAAGACGCTTAATTTAGTCAAGCAAATAAAGCTAAGATAGTTGCATCCATCAACAAACAATCCATAGATGCAGAATAAGCGCAGTTGAGCAAGACTGTTTTACCGGCCTCGGGACTATCGCTTGAATGTAGCGGGAGCAACTATGGACTATGTTATTTCATGTCGCATTTCTAAATAGACTTCAAAAACGTATCCTTGGGGGTCTTGAAGAAATTGTGACCTTGGAGCCTGTAAGGCCGGCGCTTAACAGACATTGAAGTTGCGCGGAGGAGAATGGGACATCTCCCTCAGACTCCGCTTCAATACGCGCTTGGCTACCCACGCACCCAAAATCAATTCGAAAGAGCAGGAGACATGCTGACCATTTTCCAGGCTGCCACTGAACGGGGCTGGTTGGCAGTTGTGACGGCTGGAGCTCTTGGCAATTAAAATCGGTAAGCTGACACTCAATTAGACATGGGGACCAGCTGCGTCTGAGTCTACCTCGGGCAGGCCTCCAATGCAATTGGCCAGGCTTTATCCGTGCCGCCTTCAGGAAGATGCGAACCCCTGGATAAGTGCGATCCTATTTTGGATTGCGGCGCGCAAAGCATTCAGGATGCTGCTGCTACAGGGCGCAGTTCCTGGGCAACAACAAAAAGAAACATATTCTTGATCAGTGGGTTATTTAACTGCATCTGCACTTCTGGAGGGAACGCATTCGGCCGAGATCTTACATCCCCACGAGGCCAAGGTAACATCAACTTGATGCGTTCCTCTAGGCTTCGGGCGATAATTGACAAGCAAGGATGCAGACCCGCTCGTGAACAAAATTAGAATATGGGAATAGTTCGAGGTGGCTCAACTTCATTGCGGTCTATCATGACCTAGCATGATCTGTTAACATATGGATATATAAAGGCAACTCTCGATAGCTGTCGTTGGACACTCTCAGCGAGACCAGAAGCCATTGTACTTGATATCATTCATCGTTTCTTACTTCTCCTTTTGTCCGAGCTTCTGTACTGCGTCATTGCCAAAATATGAGGGCATTCGCGTATTTGCCATTACTCGGCAGTCTGCTCTTCGCCACCACCAGCGCTCTTCAGGCATCCGAAATATCTCGCAGAGATGAGAAATTGGATCAATTCTACAACGCCATGGCCAAGGATGGCACATGCGTCATCTACATTGACAAAACAGTCAAGAACGACGGCCTGACCCCTTGTAGGACGTTTTGCAAGGAAAAGGGCCAGCCAGAAGAAAGGGTCGGGGTGAGTGATTTCCCTTCAAGGCTTTAAGGAATAGTCTGGACTTGTGAATGTGGCTAATCATATCAATGAAATATAGTGTCACTCTGACCATATCCCCAACGGAGAAGGGCCGTATCCCCGAGACCCTGACGGTTACGAATGGTTCCCGGGCGACTGTTTCTGTGCCGAAGAGATTGACCCAGTCGCCGAGGCGTTCATCACTCCAGTCATCGAGGGCCTGGCCAAGCTCGACGAGATCATCTGCGGTGTCTTTGTTCAAGCCGTCGTCGAGAGCATCAACATCGGTTTCGCCCTCGTCCCAGGCGCCGGCCAGGCCGCAGCCTCAGCACGGGCAGCGACGAAGGCAGCCGTCGAGGGCGCCAAGTCGTTCGCGGAGAACTCCCTGAACCCGACCGACTTCTTCGACGGCTGGGTCAAGAAGAGCTGTGGCATCGACAAGATCGAGCTCGATTACGACAGCACCTTCAACTCGCTGGTCAACGCGCCCGATTCAGTCGGGACCAGCACGGGTTGCAAGCGGAAGAAGAAGGGCGACTGTAAGACGCTCGATTCCAAGCCGGACCCGAAGACAACCAAGAAGGACGATGCGCCGAAGACTACGAAGAAGGAAGAGCCTCCAACTACGACGACGAAGGATGCCGGTCCGACAACAACCGCTGGGCCAGATGGAGGCCTTACGACCAGCGACAAGCCGCAAGCTACAACGACCAGCGCCAGCAGTGCAAACCCCAGCGAGACGGCGGTTACCTGCGAGTCGTGCCGCTCGTCGAAGGCGAAGAACGCAGCACGCAACGCCCGATGGGGATCCATGTTTGTGCCGCGGGCGGCTGGCGACTCTTGCATCCTGGACAGCCCCAAGAGGGAGAGTGGCTGCACCGCCTCCGGCCTCCAGGCCCGTGACGGCCTTTTATCGGAGAGGGCGTTGACCAAGGACGATCCGAAGGTTAATGTTGCTGGCATGACATTCTTTATTGACTGTGGCAAACATAAGCCGTGTGCGGACGCGATGACGGATAGTAATATTGACAAGTACTATTACCTCGAGGGCGATGCTAAATGCGGCGGAGATCTGAAGTTTGGTAGTAAGAAAGACGTCGGCGACACGAAGAAATTCCAGAGTATGTTTTGCCCCCTCTTGTAGTTCTTCGGTTTCGTGTTGGCTTGTAGCTAACATCTAAGCTTAGACGACCACGTGTACGAAAAGCAGACGCTAGCCAGGTTCTTCGAGTGGCTCGGAGACGGAGATTTGACTCCTATCGGTTTGTCCATGAAGCCACAGTCTTCGTGGGTCGCAGAAGTTCTCTTGGATGAGAACAACCCTCGAAACCACAAGCTGCAATCACGTAATACACCCCTCGGCATCCCGGCGGGAGGGGCGCCGCTTGATGATGTCCTTGCCTACGCCATTGCACGATCCGATCCCCTATCTGAGCGTGATGGGGGCATGCCGCTGGGCCAGACGACGAAGAACTTCGCTCTCGTAGAGGCAGAAGTCAACGAACACAAGGGGACTTTTTTCGGTGAAGGCCAGCCGACTGGTCTCACAAGTAGCCACCCAAGCGCGGCTAACCTGAACAGAAACTGGATCAGAAGTGTAAGTGATACTACCTTTACCGGATATGAATAACAATTGACTTCGCGTGTGTCTTTCAGCATGCCGGCGTTTTCCACTACCTCAGATACGCTCATACCCAACCCAGCACCAAGGAGAACGTCTGGAACAAGTGGATGCGGGTCTCAAACTGGATAGACTTGGTCCTCAACGAGTTCGACCAGACCTACACCTGGGGATCACAACCTGATGAGCCAACCCGCAATGGGGGTGGCAACCCATCGCTGCGGTCCTTCTACGCCTACTGGATTGACACATATCTCGGCGGCATCGAAGGCAGAGCACAGATCTGGGCCGTCGAAGCTCAGACAGAGTTTAAGCTTAAGTATGGCAGCGACAATACCAACGCTGCAAAGCAGTGGGTGGATAAGGCCTTCGGAACCAACGGCTTCGCGACACGAGCGAAGATGGCGTTTCCCCGGCAGCCTGCTGGTGCTGCATCTACGTACGGGGCCTACGGGAACGCCGCCATGACCTTGGACAGGGACGGCAACACGGTGACGAACATTGGCGCCCCGGCGT
The DNA here is from genome assembly GCF_026319265.1 of Colletotrichum chrysophilum. Classification (NCBI taxonomy): domain Eukaryota; kingdom Fungi; phylum Ascomycota; class Sordariomycetes; order Glomerellales; family Glomerellaceae; genus Colletotrichum; species Colletotrichum chrysophilum. The sequence continues at coordinate 2,902 of NW_026517604.1, read as the reverse complement.
TGCTGTGATACAGGTGCTCGTGGTTGAACGTTTAGACGTATATAGAGGCGTAGGCGTTGCTTTCTCTCGATTTTGTCTTTTTGGCAATGGGCGGCGTTGTGCTCCTTCAGCTGGCATATGAATTTTGAATACGATCTTATTCCGTAGTACATGATTTCTGGTTCCCATCAATGTTCTTGTCCATCAGCTATGCACCCTCATGTTGCTCGACTTGCTGGATGGTCCCTCCAGCCTCGGCCTCTCGTCGCCATTTCTCCAAGTCGCTGTAGATCCTCCCGTTCTCAACGTATGAATCGTAGAAATACTCGACGAAGCTCATGTAACTCCACAGCCTATCACCCAAACACTTGCCCGTGTATCGCGCAATATCATAATCGAGAGCCCCAAGCCCCTCGGCCGCGACCTCAGGCCTCATACCGAAAGACACGGTAAGAAAAGCGCCACCCCCCGGCTCTGCTGCGCCAGGGTTGTCGATGATGATGATTTGGTATTCCCACAACTCGCTGAAATTTGGAGGAATGAAGAAGTCGGCCGTGCAGGAGGCGTTTCGCTTAGCGACCTCGGCGCGATGGTGCACAGCGCATCGTGCCACGCGATCTGCTTCAGGCAAGTCGGCGGGAAGCGGGAAGCCGTGGATATCGATGCGATTCGGCGCTCCGCGTCTGTCGCGGTCCCGGCGCGTCTTTTGCTCAATTTCCTTTGCTATTCCTTTGATGTACTCGCGGTCGCCGGCCGCGGGCGTGGTCTCGTAGATCTGGATGGACCACTTAGGTCGATTGGAAGCGTCTGGCGGCGTCTGGGTATCGGGGTCCGTTTCTATCATTTCCCACGCCGCGTAGCAGGGCTTGCCGTCATGGCTTGGGGCCTCTTCCACGATGGTGCGGGGGTAAACTCTTTTGCCCATGATGCTTTTGTGCAAAAACAAATGCTCAGTGCTTGGGTGAGGCAATGCGAGAAGAAGGTGATCGGGAAAATCAGGATGTCGCTCGCTTATGTGCTTTGGCAGAAGAGCGTAAGGGACACTGTGTAAGCTGACTAAAGCTTGCGAGATCGACGGTCTAGGTTGGTTGAATGAATGGGTTGACTTAATGATAATTGTGTGGGTAGAACTAGATGCTGGGTTGATGATGTAGATGTATGAATAGAGCCAGGGAGAAAGGATGGTGAGAATGTTCAGGGTACTGGTGACTTTTTATTTTGCTCATCGCCATTGGATTACTATTTTTGGTTCTTTGTATCTTGTATTCAGCACAGCACTGGAGCCTAAACCGATTTGCTTGGCTGCCCCACCCCTACCTCTCCTGCTGCTCACCATGTTCATCCCAAATTCACTTTAAAGATCACTTCACTGTTTCAAATCATTTCAAAATTTCTAATTCGAATTGCTAGGGGAGCCAATTTCATTGTACGAGATGGCGACTAGCCCACAAAATACATCCCCATTCCCCATTTTCGCAGTTTTGGTTATGCTCTAGGACATCGAATATGACTCTGACGGAGACATTTACGAGGGCCAGGATGGACTGGGCTAGAGAAAACTCTATGGCGAATCCATGGGGCAAGTGAAAAGGCCGATGGACCAAATACTGTGTAAAAGCAATCCATAATCACCGTCCAGTACTGTAACATAGAAGTTGTATCTCAGCAACCCGCGTCCCTGTAGCCACCAGCTCCTCCGTTGTTGCCTGAAAGTAGACACCGGTTAGCACGAGTTACGAAGAATAGTCTCGCATCCATCGATCCATGACATCTTGAAGTTCTGGTGGTAATCGGCCCCAGGGCCAACAGGGTGCCAGTAGACCTCCTTGTCTCCTGCCTTCATTGTCTTACCAGCTGCAGACAATCTGCAGCCATTTGAAGACCATCCGTCTTGCTGGCCATCATGCGCGTCGTACTGGCTGTGCTTGTCGTGGCAGATTCTCTCGCCCAGGGCTGGCGCAGGCGGAGCTTTTTCCGGCTTCTCAACCTTCCATGTGAATGAACTTGCCGCAGCCAACATCGACGGAAGCATCATAGAACATGCGGTCGCCCGCCGAGCCGACCCGTGACTTTCACCAGCCCCCGAACTCGTCGGTGGTAAGGCGGAAACGCAGATTGGCTGCCCCTAAACCGCATGCTCCGAGGCATTCATCCTATCAGGTCATGTAATCAATGCTTCAGGGTTTGCTGTGCCTCGTTTCGCGCCGAACGAAACCACTGAATTCTGCTATCAAGAGATGAACTTTTGTAAATGGGATCATGAGACCCAAAATCTGCGCCGCACCGGATAAGAATGTATTCAATCTTTTTCGTTCCCTTGGGGCAAGGGAATTGGCGCTCGTATAGCCCAAGGCCAAGACAAGTGGGCAATTCTATGGATAGCCACAACCTGCTCGACGCATCTGATGGCATGAGTCTTTCAGATGATCAGAAATAATCATGTGTACTGTGTACCATGCGTCTGGAATTTTCATTGTTTTTTCGTTTATAAGAAACGTCAGTTTCCTTTCCATCATTACTGTTACTCATAGGGGACAGATTACGATGTGGTGTTATAATATGAGAACGTATAGACCTACGCGTGTGTGACACAACATATATCAATATATAATATTATATTAGATTGAAATATTGTAACTTATAGGAGGTTGACTAATAAGAGGGTAGGGATTTCTAGGGTAAGCTTTAGGGTAGGCTTTAGGGCCTCCTTTTAGGGCCCTACTCTTTTTAGGGCCTCACTCTAAGCTTAGGCTAGTTTTCTAGGCTTAAGCCTAGCGCTTTATGTCACGGTCTATGGACCGGTGTTCGGCCTTCGGCAAGACCCTCAGCCACGACTCATTGGACCCACCAAATCCAATGGCGTATTTGCTAGAAGGTTCCAGGAACATCGACAAGGTCAATGGCAAGGTTATAAGAATGCCCA
>NW_026517603.1:0-25020 GCF_026319265.1 Colletotrichum chrysophilum | reverse complement strand
ATCAAGGAAGCTCACCGACACCAATTATTGCTGCAGTTGAGCAATTGTCAAAGGGTGCGCAGGCAATGGCGCACTCAATCACTATTTTGACTGATCGGCTTCGTACCCTTGAGGATGCGAATGTAGCACTTGCTAAGCGTCAGTGGGCCAAAAGGTCGCGTGTGCAGCTTAGAGGGGCACTTAGTATAGAGGAATCTCAGGATTTGCTGGAAGAGAAACAAAAAGGTAAACGTCCAGCGCCTCAAGAGGACGACGAGGGGGGTCCATCAAAGAGAGCCCAGCCAGCTCGGAGACGCTGTGGTATGTGTGGTGAGACTGGGCATAACGCGCGAACCTGTTCCAAAGATGTTGAACCCTCAGGAGATTCTGATAGCGACAACTAATGGTTGATTTAATGCGTTGTGTTTGAGAAATACTAGATGTTGTTGTGTACGTGGGAAAAAGTGCGCGGCTGACTGATATGCGCGGCTGACTGATGAACCACGTTAAGTACTTTATATAATTAGTAGTTTATTAAGTTATATTTTAAGTTATTTTTTTCCTCTTTCCTCTTTATTAGAAGATATAACTTACTAGTTATCATAACTAAAGTTGTCATAATATATCCATTCTTTTATTATTATTTATATAATTAAATATTTATAAACACTATAATAGAGTAAGAGAGAAAACTTATTAATTATACTAAGTACCTTACTCTAAGTAGAAAAACCCCTTAAAAATACTTAAATACTTATATATTGATTTCCTAGCTAACTATAAAATATATAAAAGTAAATATATAAATATAAGTTTAATTAACTTATATTTTATTTATATTTTCTACTGTTTCTATACTTTAAGTTGTATAGTTTTTAATAGAAAATAAACTACTAAGAAGAAGTTTCATAGTATTGTTTTTATAGTTTTAATTTCTTTTTAGTTTTAAATAAACTAAGAAGTATCATAAAAGTAAAAAAATAGAGTAAAATATAAAGCTAAATAAAACTAATAGAACTTAGAATTATTTATTTTTATTTAACTTTTAAAAAGTAGAATTTAATAAGTCTTTATTATAAATTAAATTAAAAGAAATTAAACTTCTATTTATTTATATGAATTATTTCTTTTTATAATAATACTTAATACTTATAAAAATATCTATTTAACTTTTTATTTTTAAGTTAAAATTACTAAAAGTTCCAAAAACTTTACTTCTTTCTATATATTTTTAAATTTTTAAATATATTAAAGGGAAGAAAACTTAATCAATTTTATGTTATATATTTAATTTACTTTTTACTTTTCATTTTATACTTTTTATTTTTTAACTAATAATTAATTTCTTACTAACTCTCCTTTAATTTATATATAATTATAATATTCTTTTTAGATCTATTTAGCTTATTATATGTTAAATATCATTATGTTTTTAGTATAATTAAAAATAAAAAGAGGTTTTAAAGCTATATAGTTTAAACTATATATATAATTAAGTTATTTTAAGTAATAAGAAACTACTTTAGAGTTAAGTTATTAAATCTATTTATTTTAAATAATTTAAGCTTTTTAATTTTTGTTAACTTTAATATAATAAAGTTCTTTATATTTATTTTCTATTTTTACTTATATATCTTTAATTCTATTTAAGCTTTATCTTAAATAATATCTTCTTTTAGTATTAACAATAAAACTTATAAAATTAAAGTTATTATTATATTTTCTATTTTCTATTTTATTAGTTTTCTTTTTAGAAGCTAGATTTTCAATTTTAGCTTTAATTAATTCTTAAGTAATTAAAGTTTATTTAAGTATAGCTTTTTTAAAACTTAAGTTCTTATTAATTTCTTATTATTTACTTTTTAAAGCTTTTAGCTAATCTTTTAAGCTAGTTTTAAGCTTTAGCTTTAAGCTTTCAATTAAGCTATTATAAAGGCTAAGTTCTTTAGTAATTAGCTTAGCTTAATAGTTAGAAAGAGTTTTATTTTATAGAGGGGCTATATTATAACTATAAACTTAGAAAGATATTTAGAAAGATTTAATTAAGTTAGCTTCTTAAGTTTTAATAACTATTTCTAAATATAAAAACTTAATATTAAATATACTTTATTAGATAATCTATCTCATTAAGTTTATAATATATAAGCTATACTTCTATAAGTCCTCTTTTAACTTAATATAAAGTTACAAAATAATAAAAGAAATACAATTAATAAGTTCTTAAGTTTCTATTAATATATTATAAATTATATACTAATTACAAACTAACTTTACTATAGTTTTAAATTAGATTTCTAATTTATTAAGATTATTAGTATTAAGAATATTTTATATATTATTTAAGTAGAGATATAAGTTATTTTTTTAGTTAATAATTAAGTTTATATATTAGCAGTCTAATCAACCTATATTACTAGGTATTATAGTTCACTTTATACTTTTTTCCCCTATACTTTAAACTTAATAGTTGCACTTTAACTTATACTTAATCTTAATAAAGTAAATAAATAAATCTTAATATAACTAATTATTAACGCTTGGCTTAACTTATCCCTAGCTATATAAAAGAAGGTAAGTAAGTAAATAAGTAAGTAGTAGAGTAGTAAAATATATTAATAAAAACGTTATTTATAATACTAGTATTTATAAGAATATTATTTATAATATAGCTAAAGTCCAATAATAGCTTAAACTTATACTTAAGGATATAAACTTAATAATATAACTTTTTAAATAACTAAAAAAGTTCTTATAGCTATAGTATAAAAACTTAACTATTTAAATAAAGTCTTAAGCTTATTCTTTATATCCTCTTATATATATAATAACTATAATATTTTCCCCCTCTATTATAACTATATATAAGCTAAATAAAGCTATATTAAATAACTTAATCTATAGAACTAAAGTTAATAAAATTAAGAGTTGTAAGTATAATAACTTTCTCTCTACTAATAAGAAAACTTTATTTAAATTTACTTAGAAGTACCTACTCAAGATAGCTAATAAGTATAAGATATTAAAGTTATATAGCTTTAAAGTTAATGTAAAAGGCCTCTAGCTGTTTACTATAATTTTTACCTACTTAGAGCAATAGACCTCTTAACTCTACGCCTCTTAATAATATATACAGCTTTTAGTTATATAATATTCTTCTAACCTCAGCTATACTTATAAATGCATATTAGTTAATAACCTCATAATCTTTAACTTCACTTTAGTAATAATATAGTTTATAATTACTTAATTACTAATTATTATTCTATTAACCTATCCTCTCTCTTATACATAACTTATGCTATTAATACTATCTTTATTACTACTTTACTATCTGCTGTAGTAGCTTCTTTAAAAGTAAGTTATTATTATTATTATACTTCTTATTTAACTAGGCTAGCTAACGCCTTTATAGCTATATTATTATTAGTAACGTTCTCTCTATTTAGTATGAGCTATACTTACTAATATTCCCCTAAAAAGCTACTTCTGCTTTAATATTATAAAAGGCCTATTTAAAGAAAAGCTACTCTATAAGGTATATAAGTACCCTACTTACCTTTACTATTAAGTTTATACGTTTATTATTAATTAAGTTATATATTATAAAGTCCCCTATAGGGGTATTAATAAAAGCTTTCTTAAGCGTTATTCTAACTATATATTAGCAGTCTAGTTAACCTATATAAGTAGGTATTATAGTTTACTCTATACTTTTTATAACATTAAAACCTAATAATAATACTTTAACTTATGTTTAATCTTAATAAAGTAAATAAAACAATCTTAATATAACTAGTTATTGATACTTAGCTTAACTTATCTCTAGTTATATAGAAGAGAGAAAATAAATAAGTAGTAGAGTAGTAAAATATATTAGTAAGAGTGTTATTTATAACATAATAAGAGCTTAGTAATAGCTTAAACTTATACTTAAGGGTATAAACTTAATAATATAACTTTTTATATAGTTTAAAAAGTTCTTATAGCTATAGTATATATTATAACCTCTTAGCTACTAAAGGTAGGATTACTAATATAGGTGTGAAAGTCTCTATATTATACTCTACCTATCTCGCTATCCAGCTAAATATAGGTAGGTAGAATAAACTACTTGTATTATGAATAATAAAAGAAATTATAAATAAATATATTAGTCTTCACGTTCAATTTGCAACTATATAGTATATAATATAAGAAAGAAAAATAAAAATAAGTATGGTGGTTTTATGTTAAATTTATAACTATATAATATAAGTATTATAACTATAAAACTCTAGTTTTATTAAATAATTTTAGTATTCTCTTTTATCTATTTATGTTGTTCTTAAGAGACTTTATTTTAATTTATCCTCTATATATCCTTCTTATTATAAAAAGCTTTTTAGTTTTAATTATCTTATAGTTATTATAAGAAGTTGAGATTAAGTTTATTAGTTATTAATTTAGATCTTCCTACTTTTAAGGAACTTATCTAGATACATATTCTAATATCTAGTAAATATAGCTACTATAGGTAGGAGGATATTATAACTTGACGTAAATTTAGTCTTTATATTCTCTATATTAGTAGCTTTTATTTATTTTATAATATAGTTAAGCAACTTATTAAATGAAGGTTTCGTACATATAACCTTTTTATTAGTTATTAAAGAGGTTAAAGATTTAAGAATATAAATTATATATATATATTACCTATATTATATATCTAGATATATTAAGCTTAATAGTTTATAACTTACTATATTTATAGATATAAGTTATAAATACTACTAAGTTTATATTACTATTATAACTAATATACTTCTATATTTAATTATTATGACTATAAGTAATATATATTAATCTATATATATACTCTTTAGCTATATCTATAGTATTAATAAGGTTATACTCATATTTATTATTATTATTTATAATCTCTTTCTTAATATTAAATTTAGTAATAATTATTTATACCTTCTTTTTAAGATATCTAGTTATCTAATAAATCCAAGACTAAGTTACCTGTATTTAATATTAGAAGCTTTTATAGATACTATTTATTGTCTTTAGGTCTCTAGCTTTTCTATTAGATAAAGTATTTAAATATTAATTTATAGCTTATTTAGGAAGTCTTCTATTTTGTTAACTTTTTGATTTTATATGATTACTATTCTTTATTATCCCCTTCTATAAATATTAAGCTAAAGTATAGTTTCTGATATCTATAAGGATCTATACCTTTTAGTATAAGTTTAAGCTATATTATAGATACTACTAAGTAGACCTTCTAGTAATTTAGGAAATTAAGCTTATAAGCTAGATTTTAAACTTTTTTTAATATATAAAATAAACCTATTCGTTATTATAACTATTTATAATATAATTTCCTAAGTAAGTTATATCTTTTATATTAATAAAAATAGACTTTATTACTAACTTATATATCTAAAAGTTATTTTATCTTATTATATTAGATTTTAAAAGCTACTACTATAAAGATTACTAAAGTATAAGCTTCTTGTATATAGAAGTAGTTTCTAAGCTAGTATGCTTATTATATTTCTTAATAGCTGTTAGTGTATCTCAATACTATTTTTTATTTTTATAATCCTTTTTTATTTTCTCTATAGTGTTATTTAAGATACAAACTTTACTAATAGAGGGTTTAGATAGATATATACTTTTATTATTATTTTAAATATTATTAAGTTTACTTACTATTTTAAGAGTAGCTTTTTTATTAGTAGCTTTTTTCTTTCTGGCTTTATTATTTACTTTTAATAGTTTAAGCAATTTAGTATCTTTTATAGTAAGGAGATAAGATAAAGCGTTAAGTATTATATTTATATATCTAGGTATATATTTAATATTAAAGTAGAACTAGCTGAGGAAGATAGAAGAGTTGATAAGCTAAGGGTTTATTTTCATAGTATTTATGGTTTATAATAAGGTCTATTTTATAATATTTTTATAGCTTTATAGCTAGTTAATATAATAATTAGATATTTTATAGATTATAGGTATATTTTTAGTTTCTTATATATCTATTTAAGGTATATAACTTTAAGTTTTACTATGCTATATATAGACTTTATAGGCGTTAGTTTCTAGCTTAGGAATAAGATTAATTATATAGAATTTATAGAAATATAGTTACTATCTTAATTACTAGTAAAGTGAAATATAAATATACCAAATCTTTTATTATTAATATTAATATGAAGAAATATAAGCTTCTCTAGTTAATAATAATTTAGTATTATCTTTATTATTAGTTAGTTTATAAGTAGCTTAAATATATTTTATTTAATCTAAGTTAGTTAATACTATATTATGAAGGTATATATAAGCTAGGCTTTCTTAAGTTAGTTATCTTTTAGTTTATTAATGTTTTATTTTTATAGAGGAGTATTATTTTATACTCTTAGAATAAGTATACCTTATATGAAACTAGAGGATGAATTTTTACAGAAAATTAGTTTTCTTAATAAACATATTTAAGTCTAATAAGGTTTTAAGGTAAGTAATATTCTATAAGGCTCCTATTTTATCTTTAATAATATATATACTAAGACCGTCTATTTTAAATCTAAAGAGCTTAATAGAGTTATAACTATAGAAGCTTTTCTTTAAGTTAAGTATAAGTCTCAATCTCTTAAAGATTATTAAGACTTTCTCTAGGTGTTAGATATATTTCTTAAATATATTACTAAAGATAATTATATTATTAATGTGTACTTAGATAAAGTATTTATATCTTGATAGCTTTTAGTTTATAAACCTTTAGGTAAAGGTAGTAGAATTATAGAAACCTTATAAAGCTATATTAGATATCTTTAAACTTCTAAAGCTAATGATAACTATTTAGTTATAGTAACTAGTAAATATAGGTAGTTAATAGAAGAATCTTAAAGTATTAAATACTAAAAGCTATTTCATATTATATAAGCTTGTAAAAGCGTGTATAATAGAGGTAACATTATCAAGAGTAGGGGCAGTATTGAATATAATAAAAGGGGGAAACTTTTCGTTTTATTAGTTATTATAATAAAATTCCTCATATTTGATAATAACTATTTATAACTAGTATAAATAGTAATTATTAATATAAGAGAAATAATACTAATAAGTAATAATAGGTAGTAGTAGTTAAATAGATAAAATTACGAAATTACTTACCTCTTTAAAATCTTTTCTAAGTAGAAAAATCTATTAAATATACATAACATATTTCTTCCTTATAAACCTTTACTTAATTAGGTAACTACTTAATTAAGTAATTACTATAATATGTAATTAACTATGAAAACCTTACTACAAAGTTAATTATTACAGCTTTATTTACTCTAATTTAGATATTCTAGATGTATAGTATTCTTATAGTTATAGGTTCTAGATTTATTATAGATTATTAGTTTCTATTATTTTAGTTTTAAATCTTAATTTAATATTAACTTTAGTTGATAATAACTATATTATTAACTTTAAGGAGTCATTATTCTATTAAAATATACTTTTTATAGTAACTAACTTAATATATAGTTTTTATTTATTTCAGCTAATTATAGGAATTACTATAAAAGGTAATTTATATAATGATACTTATTATTCTAACTAGATAAAGTTATAGTTACTTTATTCTTTTTAGTTATATTAATATATAATTAATAGTTACAAGGATAATTATCTAACCACTAGGTATGGTTTTACTAGTTGTACTAGTATTAGTAATCTTAGCCCTATATCTTTTTATAGCGCTAGTTATATTTAGTTTTACTTAAATTCTCCTTTAGGGGGAACTTAGTTAGGACTTAGTAGTTTTAGAAAGCTACTAATAATATTATCTTAGGATAAGATAAGGTAGGCGTTAAGTATAGTAATATAGTTAAGTTTATAGAGGTCTACTATTATATAACCTTTCTTCTTGCTATTAATAATCTTCTAAGTAATAAATATAAAGTAGCTAAATAGTATTAGTTTAAGTATTTAGTTAAGCTGATTCTTAATATGTAGTTTTCTATATATTTTGTTGAGGACCTTAAGTTCTTTAGACCTAAGTAGGTATAAGTATATACTTAGGTTCTTTTTCTACTATTTTTTAATTAGCTTAATCTATATCTTTTTATCTTTAAGTATTAAAATAATTCCTCTTATTAAATTTATTTAGTAGTATCTTAATAATATTTGCTTTGGCGTAGTTTTTAGCTAAGATATTTACTCCTTATTAGTTTAGATTTTAGGTATACCTTCTAGTTATCTTAAGTTTAGTAAGGTTTATATTATAGTAGCTTTATAAGTAGCTCTTATAGATTCTTGAATATTTTCTTTTAGGGCGTTTAGAATAGCTATAATATAATTATTTAATTTAAATTCCTATAGTAATTATTTATCTATAGGGTTAAAAGTAGTTAATCTTATAACTATTATGTATTCTTAGGATAGTAAGTACGTATTATTATAATTATACGTATAAAGCTAGCTGAGTTTCTAATATTATTTAATATTAATAAGTTTATTTTTAATATTAACTATAAGTATAATTTCTAGGATTTTAGTATTATAAATATAATGAAAAGCTATTTTATAATTAACTTTAAATATGTAATTAGTAAGTACATAAAGTATATTATAAGGGAGCTATAAATATTATATAAGAACTTATCTTATAGCTCTTATAGAGATTATTATATTATCTTTAGTAGTAATATATTAGTATATTAGTTTCTTATATAATAGGAAGGTTATTAAAGTTATAAAGCTATGGTAATTAGTCAAGTAGACTTTTTATATAAGATATCTTAGCTTAATATTATATTTATAGAGAAAATCTATACTAAATAATAGCTTTAGCTTTAGATTATTTAGAATATATATAGTAATAGTAAAGTAGTTATATATAAAGATAGCTCTATCTTTTATATTAATTATATTTATAATATACAAGTTTGATATAACTTTCTCTTCAATCTTAATACTATTTATAAGTCTATCTATATTATAGGGTTTAATTTTATAAATTATTATACTTTATAGGCTAGATATTAGCTAGTATTAATTAATTATAACTAGAGATATGCTAAAGTTAAGGTAGACTTCTTTATTTTATTTATATAGATCTTGATAGATATTAACTTAGTAATATATATTCTTATAGAAAGAGCTTAACTTAATGTTAATTAGGCTAGATTTAATTACTTTGCTAGGTTCAAAGGCGTAGTTTGCTATATTATAAGGTTTGCTATCCTTTATGCTCTTTTTATATTTGCTTAAGTTTCTAAAAAATATAACTCCTATAGTAATAGAGGTATTAGTAGCTAGTACTTTAGATAATCCTTATTAGTCTAAGATTTATTTTATTATAGAGTATATATTAGAGTAGACGTAGCATATAAGTGTGTTTTCTAATAGGAATATCTCTTAATACTTATAGTATATATAGATATATATATAGTTTAAGTAGTACTAATAGTAATACTTTAGATTTTAATTTTAGTATTAGCTTTTATTATCTTAATATTATTATTATTAGTAGCTAGTTGTATAATAGATATAGTATCTATAAAGGTATAGTTATAATAGGGGAAGTAGTATAAATATTAAAAAAGTTTATGTTATCAGCTATAATATTATCCTCTATAAGTAAAACTTCTTCTTTACTTTTACTTTTATAATCTTTATTATATTTATAGCTATTATTTTCTAGTTTAGTATATGTCTCCTTAAAGTTAGTGTTATTAATATAGAAGTAGATAGATTAATAGAAACTTATATTACTATAGTAGTTACTTTATCTATAGCTTTTATTATAAAAGTACTACTAGTAATAGTAGTAGTAAGGTTAATATAACTAGTTATATTAAGTATTACTATAGTAGAAGTATACTCTAAAGCTATAGCTATATATAGGGCTTATGTAAAGGTAGTAAGATTAATATCTATTATTATAATAACTATTAAATTGATTATTATAATTATTCTAATAATTATAGTTATTGTTAAAATTATTTTAGTAGCTATTATTATTATAGTAACTATTATTATTATAATAACTATAATTATTCTACTAGTTACTATAATATCTACTATATTAGTAGAAGTTACTTTAATAGCCTTGACTAAAATTACTATAACTATAGTTACTATATTAAGATTAGTTATTATAGTTAAAACTAATATATATAGTTTTATTATAATAATTTGTCTACTTATGCTTTAAAGCGTTATAAGTTATAATAGTAAAGCTATTAAATATATTTTTATAAGAACTAATAGGTGCTATGCTATATATTACGTCTTATATAGCTTTGACCTTTTTAGTAATATGCTTAATTTATAATATAAGATTATAGCTATTAAGCTTATTAACGATCTATTAGATAGTAAGGTTAAGCTTTAACTAGATCTTATTAAAGGTATCTATAGTATTATATTTATTATTACGCGTTATTACTTTATAGAAGTAGGTAATATCTATTACCTAATATCTAAAACTATAGTTATTCTTAGCGTCTTTAGTAGTAGATTATATACTACTAAGCTTATTTTAGGTATTAATTATAAAGATGCTAAAATAGGTTTATAATATTTAAAACTAATAGCTAAGTAACAACTTAGTTTATTTATATTCTAACTTAATTAACTTAGAGTAGTACTACTTATATATAGCGCTAAGTAGTAGCTAATTGAGGTTAAGCTGTGCTATATCTTTTCTAGTAGGGGTATCATAGTTATTAGTTACTAAACTAATAAATATCTTAATATTTCACTAATAAGTTTAGCTTTTAGCTATATTAAGGTTATTAGTTATATAAAGGTAAAAGTAACTATAGCTAGTTAACTTAAAGGTATTAGTTAGACTATTAGGTATAAGTTATATAAGTCGTATATTAAATTAATTATTAGATATAGTTATAAGGGGTATAGATAATCTATTACTACTAGAAGTAAGCTTTATTTTAGTTTAGGAACTAGATATAGTAGGGAGTTTAAATATATCTAAGGGGTTTTTATTAAGCTATATACTATTTAAGATTGATTATATTATTAATATCTAAGAAATCAAGTGACTAGTTAAGTTTGATAAGGGATTTAGGAAATAGAGGTAGTAATAAGCTAATAGGAAGTAATAGTAGTAGTATAGTTTATAAAGCTTAAATATATTTCTCTTATAGTATAGTAGACTTCTAGGATTAGGATAGAAGTAGGGGAAGCTACTCTATAGAGTTTATAAGGATATATAAAAATAGATTAGTAGAAGATAGTATGGTTTATTAGAGTAATAGGGGTAAGGCTATATATAAGGAGAGGCTAAGATAGTATAGTTCTTAGTAATCTATAATTCTTATAGGCTATTATTTCTAATTAGTTTCCTTTTAAGCTTCTACCTTTTCAATTATAGGAGCTTTAGCTTTTACTTATATAGCAAATTAAGCGTTAGTTTATTATTATTCTTTAAAGTATTTCTTATATTAATTATAGATTAATATATTATACTTCTCTTAGGTATAGATTTTATAGCTTACTACTTTAAGTTAGCTATAAAAAGCAGTAATATTAAGTATCTAGTGAGGTAGATAAGTTAATAGGGAAGTATCTTTATTATATTTAGTTAGATAGCTAGTAAGATGTAGGGGAATAATAGAGTTAGCATATTTATAGATAAAGCGTTTAATAATATTATTAATACTAGTAATCGTAAGGTTATTAGGATTAAGTAGAATAAATTAGTTAACCTTATATAGTTTATAGTCTTTAGTGCTAGTTTAAGATATCTTTTAGTACCTTAGAGGTATATTAGTTAAAATATACTAGAGTAGGGTTAAGAAATACTTAGTATATAAAGTAGAGCTTATTTAGCTAAAATTAGGTTAAGTAGCTACTACTAAAGTAGTACAGTTAGTATTAAGTAGGTAGTATAGTAGGGGATAACTAATAGTTTTAGTTAGTAAAATAAACTTATTAAAGTTTAAAGCAAAACTTAAAAAAAAAGAAATTAAAAAGATTATTAACTACTAAAAATAAAATAATACTATAAAGTAATTTATTAAGTAAGTAAAATATCTTATTGAGTATAATATTTAGAAACTAAAAAAGCTATCTAAAGAATACTTAAGTAGTAGTATATAGATTTAAGAAGTAAATCTACAAAGTTTATCAGAAATAAAATAAAGAAAAGTAATAGATATTTACTAAATATTTAGCTGATTGTTACTAAAGTAACTATAGTTTTATATATATAATTTAATAAAATTCATATAATATTAATACAAATTTTATTTAGTCTAGAAAAAGTATAGAAAAGAAAAACTTAATTAGCTTTAAAACTAGCTAATATTTCAGAATAAAGGTTTATAAAGAAACTATATAAAATATAATAAAAGTTTAATAACAAGCTATTAAAAATAACTATAGAGATCTAAAAATATAAAACTTTAAGTTTTAAAAAAAAGTATTAAAATATTTCTCTCTCTCTTTTTTATTCTCTCTAAAGGGGGGACTACTTTTATTATTATTTTATCTATTAGCTTTATTACTATTACTTTTAAAACTAAGCTCCTTAATATTATTATTATTAAAAAGAGATATAATAAAATTATTAGTTTTATTATTATAACTACTATAGTAACTTTTTAGTATAGCTTTAGTAATAGTTTTAGCTCTCTTAATAAGGTTTTTAACTATAAAAGTAGTAATATTATACTTCTTGATATTTTTAGTTTATATAATAAGATATTAGTTACATTAAGCTACTTACTAACTTATTAAGGTTTTTATATTATCATAAAGATTAAAGTAATTCTTAGTAATAATAATCTAATATTTAGGGATTTTATTACTAATAAATTTATGAAGAACCTTTATAGTAGGTTTAAAAAGCTTTAAGAATTCCTTTAGATCTCTCTCTAATTAGTGATTAAAGAGAGGCTAAGAGTAGAAGATATTATAAATAAGCTAGAACTAGTTATGAAAGTACTTAATAAAAGTATTATTCTAAATATAAATAAGCTAAGTAGTATTAATATAGATAATAATATTTAACTATTTAGTAACAAAGCTAGCTAGCTTAATAAGATATTAATAAGTGTATATGTATTAAACTTTTAATAAAAACTTATTTAAGTTATAATATTAATTATAAGTAACTTATAAATTAAAGTGAGCTTTTAGAGCTATAATTAATCTATATTATTAAGTCTACCGCTTTCAGTAAAGTTTTTAATAAAGATAGCTATTCATTTTTAAGCTTTATTTAGTTTATTTAGAATAAACTTAATATATTAATACTTAGAATAAGCTTATTATTAGCCTCCAGCTTAGAAATATTATTAACTATATTTTAGCTAGCTTAAGTAGTGCTATGAAGCTCTTTAAGAACTTCAAGATCTTATGTAATTTTTAGTAAAAAGTAAGAGAAAGTAAAATAGAAACTTATAGTAATATATTTAAGCTTCTATTAGTTATAGATAATATAAATAATAATATAGTTCTTATAGATATATAGTATCCCTAAGATATTGAAACTTATAGAGAAAAAGTAGCTAATATAAGAATATCTTTTATTAATAGAGCTTTAATAGTTTCTAAAGAAGTAACAATTATTATATTAAAACTTAAAAAAAGTTAGCTATTTAGATAATATAAAATATCTTAGTAAGCAATTAGTTGAAAAATAATATCAATAGATATAAAGCTTAAGAGAATTATAAGCTTAATAAGGTTTAAAAATAGTCAGTAACTTTTAAAAAAGACTAGCTAAAGTAAATGATAAGAAATTAAAAAAGAATAAAGAATAAAAAAAGAATAAATAAAAATAGAGAACAAAAAAAGTAAAATAATAATAATAATAAATAGAAGTAGTTATATAAAGTTATTGATAAGATGTTTAGTAACAAAATAAGAAATAAGAAATAAAAAATAAAGCTAAAAAGGTACAAAATTATTAACAAAGAAATGTACTAAAAAGAAAATATTAAAAGCTTAAAGTATAAATAAAACATCTAATTATTATTAACTATTTTAGGTATATACTAATAAATAAGTAGAGAACTACTAATTAAAGAGAAAGGTATGATAATAAAATAATAATAAGCTAATTAATATAAAGGATTTTTAAATTTTAATAATAAATAATAAATTTATTTTTAGTTTATAGACCTATAGAACAATATAAATAACTTAAGTTAATTAAATAGTATAAAAAACCTATATACTTATAAATATAAAACTATAGATATATTGATAAAGTAAGTTAGATATAAAAAGTATAATTAAGAAATTAGTTTTAATTAAGAAATTAGTTTTAATTAAATAGAGAAGTTATAGAAAAGACCTACTTAAAGAATAATTATATATATATACTTTAAGGACTAAAGTTTTAGAGAGGGGGGTAATTATAAAGATTACTAAGTAAAGTTACTAATAAGTATTTAGTGAAACCTTAGCTAATTAATACTTGATTAAGTCTTAATAGTAAAATCTCTATTTCTTAGAAACTTAGAAGAAGTAAGCTATAGTTGATATATTAGATTAACCTCTATTATTACTTCTAGATCTTTTCTAGTTAAAGCTTCTAGCTTATTACCTTATAATAACTTTAAAAATTATAGTTATATTGATTCTTTTAATTAGAAACCTTTAACATATATATACAGCTAACCTCTATTTAAATATCTTTTCTAACTTAAGGAATATAACTTTAGTCTAATTATAGAAATATTAAACTCTTTACCAACTAGGTAATAAGAATTATAAGTTTTAGTAACATCTTTTATATAGCTTATTAGCTACTACAACTTAAAGATCCAAACTAAATAATAAAACTTAATATAGTTTTATAAAAAGACTTAGATCTATTTATTAGTTAACTATTATTAGATTAAAAATTTTTATTAAAAATAGTATACTACTATATATACTAAGAAGTATATTTAAATATTAAAACAGAACTTTAAGCTTTATATTTATAATAGTTAATAAATCATATTAACTATAGGGATTTACTATCTATATAAGCCTAAAATATAATAAGGTATGATATAGCTAAGTATCTACTTTTCTAAAAGTATAAATATATCGTTATATAGCTTAGAATTTAGGCCGCTAGCTTTATTTTATGAAATTTAACTAGTATTAACTATAAAAGCTAAACTAATCCCCTCGCCCTCTATTAATAACCTTTAAGTTATATAACTACTTAGATATTATCTTTATTTCTATGCTCTTCTATTAATTAAACTTTAACTATTATAATAAGCCTTAACTATCTTCTTCTAGCTATCTCTATCTCCTTTTCTTATTAGTAAAGAGAGGGTTACTATACTTAGAGCCTTTAATTTTGTTAATATTAGTCTTATAGATTAAGTTATTTGGTATAGCTTTACTTAGCTTATATAGAGTTATAATAAATAGAAAAGATAGGAAAGTTATTATATAAGGTTACTATATATATAGGAGGATATAAGGAATAAGCTTAAGGCTTTATTTAAGGCTTCTAGCTATTCACTATGATTTTTACCTGCTTAGAGCAACAGACCTCCTAACTCTACGCCTCTTAGTAAATATATACAGCCTTTAGTTATATAATTATCACTCTCCTAACCTTAGCTACACTTGTATATACACTACTAGATAACTTCACTATCTTTAACTTCACTTTAGTAATAATATAGTTTATAATTACTTAATTACTTAATTACTAACTACTAAACTATTAACTTATCCTCTCTCTTATATATTACTTATACTACTATTAAATACTATCTCTATTACTACTTTACTATTTAATATTAGTCTTCTTATTTAATTAGGCTAACTAATACTTTTATAGTAGCCATACTATTATTAGTAATACTCTCTCTATTAGTTAGTATAAGGCGTACTTACTAATTCTTATTAAGCTTATACTAAGGCTTAAGCTATATCTACTTTAATATTATAGAAAGTTTATATAAAGAAGAGCTACTCCTTAAGATAGCTAGAGATATATATAGCTTCTATACTAAAGCTATTAGGTCTTATTATTAGTATAATCGCTTAGTAAATAAGGTCCTTTAGAGGAGTATTACTAAAGGCTCTATTTAACGTAACTTTAATAAAACGTTTCTAATTAGGGATAGAGTATATACTAAACTTAAGGGTTTTATTTAGTATATCGATATTATTCTATATAGTAATATCTCTAGCTATATTCTTAAAAAAGGGCGTACTTTATATAGGGTTAGTGTTCTTATATTCTTTATATAGTGTAGATATTATAAAAAATAAGGAAGAGGATGAAGAAGAGGGATAGGTATAAAGCCCTACGTATAGCAGTAGAGTTTTTATACTTTTAACTATAAGAACTTCTTCTAATAACCTCTTTAGTTAAGGAGTTATCTCTTATATAGTAATATTGCTAAGCTATAAGAGCCTTAGTAACCTATTTAGCTTTAATATAATTAGTTTTACTATATATAGTACTACTAGCCTTACGTTATATAGCTAGCGCTATTACTATTCTACTAGTTTATTTAGCTAGAGCGTACGCTTAACTTATAATATTTAGAGGGTTTACTTAATAATAGGAATATATAGGGTTTCTGTATTATTTTCCTTAATTAATAGAAGGTATAAGTTAAAATATCTATATAGTATTTCTAGAATTATATCCATATATAGGGTGGATTTTGCTATAGTCTTTTTATAGAAGGGCTGCGTTATAACTATAAACTTAATTATTATAAAGATATATATTAAGCTATTTTAATATCTAGTTAATAGTAGAATTAGTAACTATCTAAGTAAATGAAATTAAATGTCTACTTAAAACTTATTAATTATCTTTTACTTATTAATAAAAAAAACTAAAAGTTATTAATATATAATATTTAAGATTAGAATAGCTAGTTATTAGCTTAAATAGTAAAGTAATTATTAATAAAGGGAAGTCTAAATAATAAAATACACTATTAATATATACTAAAAAAAGTATTAACTTTTTTAACTTAATAATAGAAGATATTATTTTTAAAACTTATGATAATAAAAAGGATTATAATTTTATACCTTATTTAGTAATAACTACTAAAACATATTAAGTGACTAAAGTCTTCTTTATAGCAAATTAACAAAATAATAAAGAAAATAATGAAATAAATATAAGTATTAAAAGGAGCTTATTTAATAATAAAAATATTAATATTGTTACTAAATATTATTTACTATCTATAAGAGACTTCTTTTCTAGTAAATATAATAGTATATATGGCTTAATAGTTATATATAATAATTATAATATAAAACTCAAAATAGTATAATATTTATATAGTTAATCTAATTTGTTGAAAAAAGTAAAGTATTATATGGTTAGCTAGAACCTACTACTTAGATAATAAAACTCTTTATAAGATGCTCTTTAAATAACTTAATAATATTACTAAATCTTTTAATATATTTAACTATTAAACTATACTTATTAACAGTTAAAATCTAATTTCTTAAGAAGTTTTCTAACTACCTATAAATATTTAATATATTTTAATTAGAGAAGCTATAATATTTAAGAATTATATATAATATATGAATAGATTTCTAAAAAGTAATAACTTTAAAACTAAAATAAAAACTTATAAAACGAAAAGGAATAAAACCTTCATATTAATAAAATAAAACAAAGATATTAACTTAAAAGTAATTAAAATAAGTTATTAAGAAAGGCCTCTAGCTGTTTACTATAATTTTTACCTATTTAGAGTAGTAGACCTCCTAACTTTACGCTTCCTAATAATATATATAGCTTTTAGTTATATAATTATAACTCTCTTAACCTCAGCTACACTTATTTATATATATTAATAACCTTATGATCTTTAACTTCACTTTAGTAATAATATAGTTTATAATTACTTAATTACTAACTACTAAACTATTAACCTATCCTCTCTCTTATATATTACTTATACTACTAATACTATCTCCATTACTGCTTTACTATGTACTATTAAGTTATTATTATTATTATAGTCTTCTTATTTAATTAAGCTAGCTAATACCTTTATAGTAGCTATACTATTATTAATAACGTTCTCTCTATTTAGTATAAGCTATACTTATTAATAAGCCTTAGAAAGCTACCTCTACCTTAGTATTATAGAAAGCCTATTTAAAGAAAGGTTACTCTATAAAGTATATAAATACTTTATTTACTTCTATTATTAATTTTATATACTTACTATTAATTAAGTTATATATTATAAGGTCCTCTATAGAGGTATTAATAAGAGCTCTCTTAAGCGTTATTCTAATTATATACTCTCTATATATCTTAGATTATATAAAAAAAGAGTAGGTTTTATTAATCTAATTAACATTAAACTCTATAGTAAGCTTTTATATAATATTTGCACTAATAAGCGTACTAAGCTTAAAGTATCTATAAATAGGGTTAAATACTAATATTATAAAGGTTTCTTATAAGTTTTAGGAAGAGGAAGAGGGATAAGTATAAAGCTTTATATATAGTAGAGCTTTTTATGCTTTTAGCTATAAGAACCTCTTATAATAACCTCTTTAGTTAAGGAGTTATCTCTATTTAGTAGTATTACTAAGCTATAAGACCCTTAGTAACCTGTTTAGCCTTAATATAATTAGCGTTACTATATGTAGTGCTTAAGGTTAGGAAACTAGTTACTTAGTATTTAGTTAGACTAGTTAGTTAACTAGTCTAGTTAGACTTAAGTTACCTAATTTAGCTAAAATTGACTTAACTAGCCTAGTCTTAGTTACTATATTAACTTAACTAGACTAAGACTAGTTAACTAGCTAGTCAACTAGTTTAACTAATTAAATTAATATAAACTAAGTAAAATATTATATATATTATATTAATTATTAATTAATAATAATATTAACTGTAAACTAAGAATAACAATAATTCATTCATTAACTAGACTAAATATAACGCGAATTATAAAAAATTCACGTTATATTAACTAAGTATAGTTAATATTAATTTATTATAGAAAATTGATATTATATTAATTAACTACAAAGAATAGTAATTATATATACTTATTATATATATACAATAAATATATATTGAAGAAGCTTTATATATTTATTAAGTATAAATATATTTAATATTATATAGGCTTAAGTAATAGAGAGACTAATAGATGCTCTGCTTTAATTAACTACAAAGGATTTATAGTTGTTTTTATAGCGTATAAATATTTTATATATATTAAGTATATATAGTCAAGTAGAGATTTATAGATACTTTATTTTAATTAACTATAAAGGGCTTATAGTTACCTTTATAGTATTATAATTATGTATTATAATCTATATAAAAAAAGAAACTATATATCTAAAATATTAATATCAATATAAGTTAATAAAGTTATAAGTATAGAAAGACTTATTTCAGTAAAAGAAGTTTTTTCCTCTTTTTTTTCCTTATTATGAATAATAAAAAAAAGATCTCATTAACTAATAACTATTAAGTATTACAAATATTCAAATATAAAAATATAAAAACTCATTTTATAAATAAACTTTAAATAAAGAAATATATATTTATATATAGATATATAAATAAAAAGTATTTTTATAAGTAATATTATAGTATTACTTAGATAAAGAAGTTATAGTAATTTAAGAAATAATGAAAGAACTAAATTAAGAAGTAAGAAGTAAGGGAAAGTAAAAAGTATATATCTTAGGATTTTAGTTTTTAGAATATTCTGTAGATTAATAATTAATATATTAAACTAACAATATACTTAGATTTCTAACTATATTATTAATTAAAATTACTAGTTAATAATATAGATTACTAATATTAATTAATAAGTAGAAGTTCTTAGAATTAAGTATTATTAATATATATTACTTTAACTAAGTTACTTAACTATTAATTTTAAAGCTTCTTATTAAATCTAATTCTGAATTCTAGCTTAATAATTAACAATTACTAATTCTAGCTTAATAATTAATAATTAATAATTAGTAATTAATAATAGCTTAGTAGTCATATATTATATAAGCAATAGTTAGAGGAGACCAAAGAGTTAAACAAAGGTATATCTTTTCTAAGAGGATATTATACTCTTAGCGCACCTTATAGTTTAAGTATATTAAGCCTATATAGCTTATATAACCTACTCCTTAGTAAGCACTTATTAAAGCTCTTTTATAAGGCGTATAATATATTACTAGATATTTTACTATATACCCCCTTAGTTATAAAAGTAGCTAATAAAAGTTTTATACTTAAGAGTATTTATTTAAACTAAAATAAATATAGTATTAATATGGGATTACTTAACATATAGTAGGGAGTACTTTTAAAAAAGCTATAGAGGGCTCCTTTATATAGAGTTATGAAAAGACTTTTTAACTTATAATATATTATTAATACTATATAAATATATAAGTTATACTAACGTTAAGTAAGCTAAGTAAGTAAACACTCTTTTAATATAAATAAAAGTAGGATTTTTAAAAGCTTTTTTATAGAATTTTTCTTTCTTTATATATCTTAATTTTTATATTTTATAATTACTATTTTATTATTATTTATAAGATCTTTTTCATTACTTTCATAGCAATTCATCATTTTTCTATCTCTTCTATTTCATCTTCTTATAAGTCTTTTTTCTTTTTCTTAAGTTTTGAATCTTTAGAGTATAATACTATATTTCTATAAAAATAAGTATTAGCTATACTAACTACTCTATTACTATAAAATAATTGTAAGTATACTATAAAGCTAAGAGTATTTACTAAGCTTATCAAGATAATAATACTAATAAGCTTATTAATAAGTAAAATAAGGTATTTATTAAGATTTTATTTTCTTAGGATAAAGATAGTTATAAATATTATTAACTTATTTTTAAAGCTATTAGTTAACTATTTTGTAAGTAGAAAATAAGTTTAATATTAATAATAAGGATTTTAACTTTAAGAATATTTTAATCTTCTATAAGTTCTCTAATAATAAGAGCTTTTATTCTACCTCTTAATATAATTTTATAAAGTTTAATATTATTTAAAAATAAAGTAAGTTTATTTATAAACTTAAAGCTATATTCTATCTATATAAATAAAGCTAGCTTGATTATAAAAGTGCTTCTATTTCTTATAAAATTATTGCTCTTAAGCTTACTTAAGATCCTACTTAAGAGCTTACTTAAAAGCTTACTTCTACTTCTACTTATATACTAAAGAGGATTAATACTACTAATTATAAGTATAAATAAGCTGTTTTAATTTTAAGTAAAGATAAAGATAAGCTTTAAGGTAAATGCTCTTCTATTTATAAAATAATATTATACTTATTTATTAGTTTTTAGGAAATTATTTAATTAAGAGATTTAATTTAATCTTAAGTATTATTTATATAATTATAATAAAGAGGACCTTCTTAATAAGTAGTATATATAGAGCTTTATAAGTAATACTTACTACTTAAAAGTCTTTTTCTACTTATATAGGATTAATTATTATAATTTCTATAAGTATATATGATGTAGTCTCTATAAGCTTATTCTATAAAAGCTTTAACTATATACTTATAAAGTATATAATACTACTTATTATTAGGTTAATGCTATAAGTAAGAAGTCTATTAAAGCTACTAATAATACAAAAATACTTATAAGCTTTTTACTTATTATTCTTATCAATTTATAAATAATATTATTTAATTTAAATTAATATTTAGAAAAACATATTTAAGTAATATAGATATAACTAAAGACTTATAAATAAAAGTAAAGGTTTAAATTCTTATAAAAAGGTTTATATAAAAAAGGTTATTAGTAAGTAGACTCCTATAAGTATACTTAAGAGTGTTCTTAATAAGGTTACTTACTTTAGAGAGTTCTTCAGTATAAATATATCTCTATCTTTTATACCTTATCCTCTTAGTATAACTTCTTTCTATTTTATTATAAATATTCTTGGTTATTAAATATCCTTAGGTAGATCTAATTAGAAACTAATTATAAATACTTAGTATTTTAGTCTAAAGGCTCTTAGTTTAATCCTTTTTTCTCTTTTTATAAATACTCTTAGTTCTTAGAATTATATTATACTTATAAGCTAACTTTTCTCTTTAATTAAGAGTACTTTTTATTACTTATTAAGGAACTAAGATTTAAAGGGTAAGTAGCCCTCTTAAGAGGAAAAAGATACTTAAAAAGATAAAAAGTATAAACTAAATAAAGTAGTTATTTAAATTTCAAATAAATATTTTATTTATTTTAACTTTTATAACCATTTTTTAAATTATTAGTTTATCAGTATTTTTATTATTTAAACCTCTATTTTTAACGTTATAATTTAAAGTATTTTAATAAAATTCTTTATTATTACTATAAATACTTCTATTATATTTATATAGTAACTTCTTCTCTTAAAATAAAGTTATTGTCTATAAAGATATTAAGTTTCTATGAGATTAAACTAGATAAGTTAATTAGCTCTTTAATAAAGTTTATAGTTATTCTAGTTTCTCTAATTTATAAAACTTCTTTAAAGTTTTCTTTTAAATAAAACTTATTCTTATTAAATATAATATTATAAGTAGTAATTACTCTTTTAAGAGTTAAGATCTATACTTTATAAAAAATAATATATTTAATATATATTTTATTAAATACTTAATATACTTATATAGAACTATTTAAAACTCTCTCTTCTCTATCCCCCCCTTTTTTTATAGAAGATATATTTTATCACTATAAGTATAGATCCCTCTTTAATAAAATCAAAAGTTAAAAGATTTTAAAACTTTTTAAGCTAATATTCATAAGTTTATATGTTTCTTAAATTATTCTTATTTAACTTTATTTAGTAACTTTTAGTTTATTAAGAAGTATAAACTTATATTAAATAAGAGAATTCCTATAAACATTAATTTATCTTATAATTCTTCTAATAGGTTTATTATTATTATTACTATTTTAATATTTTTAGTAATTATTTCTTTTCTTATTTTTTAACTCCTCTTATAAGCTTTGCTATATAAAGTAAAAGAAGCTTAAAATTAATCCTATTTTTACTAGCTTATTTCTTATATTTAATATAATTCTTAAGTATTCTAAATTAAATATTTAAGAATGTTAAACTTAAAATAACTAGAATAAAAGTATTATAATTAAATAGAATTACTATATATAAGTTTTGATCTAAATAATAGTTATAAAGGTTTACTCAATATAGCTATATAAATAAAACTAACTTCTCGAAAATAGGCTATATTAATATATAATAAAATATAATTTAAATAAAGAGGTAATTAAAAAAAGCTTATATTTTTAAAAAAAAGTAATTTTTAATTATCATAGATAAGTTGATAAAAAGTAAAACTTTTACTACTTCTAAAATAAAGTTTATTAATACCTTTATAATACTAAATATTAGCTATCTTAAAGTAATATTTAGAGATTAAGTTAGTATAAAAACTTTCTATATACGAGATATTTTTTAGAGTAAGATTTTTTATATTAACTTCTCTTAGTTTATTTAGAAAGTTCTTAAAAACTCTAATACTTATTCCTCTAATATAAAGAGATTATAAGCTAGTTATAACTTAATTTAGTTTATTTAGTTCATAATAATTTTTAAGAAGATTAAGATTATTAATAAAATAAATAGATAATTTAGTAGTTATTTATAATAGTTAAAAACTAAAAAGAGTAGAATTAGTAGTATTTATAGAAAAAGCTTTAATCAAAAACCCCCTTTTTTCTTAAGAGAGAAGAAAGTTTAAAATAGATTAGAAAACGGCTATAGTAGTAAACCTATTTAAAGAAATATTTATAGAGGTATATTTTTATTTTTTTAACTTATTAATCTTCTTAATAGTAGACTATTACTTATTCTCGATAAAAGTTTTTTAAAAAGCTTTATATTTCTTATTAAAAGCTTTATTCTTAATATTACTTTTTTATTATTAAATAAGTTAAGAAGTATAACGTGGTTCATCAGTTAGCGACGTACTATCAGTGCGCGACGCACTTTTCCAACCTTCACTATCTCTCAATTACTAAACACCTTAGTATTACTAAAACTATGTCTAATATTAACCGCGAAAACAGAATTAATCTTACGATTAATGCGATTTAAACGAAACTAGAATTAAATACCCGACGCGCTACTAAGTACTACGGTCTATTAGAATCTACTATTCGTTACAGAATGAACGGCCGAACTACGAAAATTAATACTAGGAACGTTAACCTGAATTTGACCGAGACAGAAGAGGAGGCAATCGTTCAATACATTGTCGATATGGATTCACGAGGGTTTTCGCCCCGGAGAGCGGACGTGGAAGATATAGCTAATACACTACTCCGGAAGCGTGATAGCCGACTAGTCGGGAAACGCTGGACAAAACACTTCGTTAATCGACGTACAGAGCTTAAGACACGGTTTTCTCACGTATACGATTACTAGAGAGGTCTCTGCGAAGATCCTGTAATTATTGAGCTATAGTTCCGACTAGTGAATAATATGCGATCGAAATATGGTATTCAGGACTACGATTTCTATAACTTCGATAAAACTGGCTTCATAATAGGAATGATTCGGCCTGGAATAGTCGTTACACGTTCTGATTGTATTAGTAAACTGAAAAATATCTAACCTAGTAATCGGGAATAGGTAATAGCGATTTATTATATTAGTAGTAATAGCTTTACGATCCCGCCTTTTTTAGTAGTTTAGGGCCGTTTCTATCTTATAAACTAGTATTCGGAAAACTAGATTCCGGACACCTAGATAGTTAAAACTACTTCTAATAGATGGACTAATAACGGGATTACCGTGGAATAGCTCTAGTATTTTGACCGATATATAAAACTACGATTAAAAGGTAAATATCGAATACTTATAGTTAATAGCTATGAAAGTCACGTTAGTAGCGATTTCGAGGAGTTCCATAAAGAGAACGATATTATTACTCTTCACTTACCTACTCATTTATCACATCTTACTTAGCTTCTCGACGTTAGGTGTTATAGTGTGTTAAAGTTAAGATACGGCTCTCAGATTAAGCACTTCATTAAGGCC
>NW_026517602.1:0-25044 GCF_026319265.1 Colletotrichum chrysophilum | reverse complement strand
TGTTATGTGATTGGCTGGTTAATGTGGGGATTGGGACGACATCACAAAAACATCTACTACCCTATTTCCCTATTTCTGGACTCACATCATTGAATACGACACTGAAAACTGCATTTTCATGATCGCTCGAATCCTGGCTTTAATTGCATGCTACTTTTACCTATTTTACTATAGAAAATCTCAACGGCTTCCACCCTGCTGTGAACAACGGTTTCCGCCCTTGTCTCAACGGACCCACCTAATTCTATGGTGGGGCGTTCAACGGCTTCCGACGTAAGCCATCGTGGACGTGATGTTAGGCTTTTGCTGTCAAAGGTCCTCTGGCGGTCACCAGAAGGGTCCCACCACGAGAAAGCAGTCAGCCATCCGGTTAAGGTGACTACTGCCCTAGAGCCGTTTCTCCCAGACTCGTGGACCGCGCGCATCCAGAAGGACTTCACATCTTCGTCCCGCGGTCGGTCGAAGCTTGCCACCATGTACTCAAGGACTTTGGACAAACAGACGGACCATGGAACGGCCTCATCACCGAGCGATGATAGGACGTCCAGGCCCTCTGAAATCTTAAGCCAGTCCTCTCGGTCGCCCATCAGCGTTACCGAAGGGAAGCCGCACCCAACCCGAAACTCGTAGGTGAAATAATTTTGCATGGTACCTAAGAAGGCCATGGCGGCGGTCGCCCGGTCATTCTCGGTTGTCGTGCTGAACTCGAGCAGCAGTCTCGTCGCCATCTTAGGGTCTCGCAGGCTGCTTTTGACGAGTTCGATCATTTGATGTACGACATTGCCGATATCGACCGTGGCTAGACTTGCCGGTCGAGCGTCTATTACGAGGTGTCTGCGGTCTTGGTGCTCCACAAGCCTGTCGCGAAGCGATTCGGCGCGCCCTTTGCCATTGACGAAGAAACTGATCTGCACGAGGATAGCCAGCCATACTTCGTCCGGCCGTAAAGTCAAGTGCAAGTCTTGCTGGGAGGCACGTATTATCGTGTTCGAAAAACCACTTTGTCGCGGGACAATGCCGCGCCTGGAGTCTTGAAAGTCGAAAGAAGTGCGCAGAATATTGTTATGGAAAAAATCATGATATGAAACGTGTTGCAGGAGGGTTGATGCGGAGGTTGCAACGCTATCTGCGTTTACACCAACACGAGACGGCTGTGGTTGAACAATAGTGGGCATGTTTTTCGTCTGGAAGGGATGTTGTATGTAGGAAGGAAAAAGGGATGATGACAGATGCATATGTGCTAGAGTAAGCTCTATTTAATCTACGCGCAGAGACCCTCGATCTTGCCGTCGTCGCTGCGTCCAGGATTCTCTGGGTACCGCTCCGCGCCTCCCACCGCCTTGTTGGGCCTTGACAGAACCAAACGCAAAAATGGTCCAACTGCAATAACCTACAACAGCTAGGGGTGATTTGATGCATACATGCACCTAAGAGTGTATGATCTATGTGGTGCATAACTCGCAATAAATACCAAGAAAGCTTTGTCAGCAAATAAGGCTTACTTCTTACCAGCAAGAGGCTTCACTCTAAGAAGGATTTAGCCTAAAATCACATCCAGCCTCTTCCTGTTTTTTTGCGCACAGGAGTGAAAACTGAAGTTGTTTCAAGTGTGAGGAGCAGGTGAATAATACGACAAACTCTAACCAGAATTCAATCAAGATTGACAAATACTTTTATCTAATAGATCACCAACCCATGTACCACTTGAACAATTTCCACGAGTGCCCTTTACTTATCGCAACTGACATCGAGCTTTCCATTCTCCATGGGCCTCCAGTATTCGTACTGAAAATCATCAAACTTGGCCGGCTCGGGCTCCCAATCGCGAAATCGCCATGCGCTCAGAAGACAGCGGCATTTCCTTGATTCACCGTCCGGATCACATTCCAGGCACTCCACCGAGTCGACTACCGGAGGTTCCGCAAACTTCTTTCCCTGCTTGCCGATGCCTTCGGCCAATTTCTTGCAGTCTTCCGCGATGGCAGTGTCGAAGTGGTCAAGGTCACACTCGTACTCCGTGGAGTACGTTACAATGGCCTGTCTGCAGGCGGATGTTTGCTGGAGAAAGATTGAAAAGAGGGAAATGCTGGCGTATATGATGTTGGATTTAATCATTTTGAAGATGAGTAGATGGTTAATGATGGTAAGAAAAAATGGAGCGTTGTGCCTGGTAGTCTTCTTGCAACGCAAGAGATGAACGTGTTGATTTGGTAGAGACTGTATGGACGATATATTCCATCAATATGCTGCGGCGATGGAATGGTCTGGGGGTGTTGGAGCGTTTATGGGTATATATCCTCCTTCAGATGGATGGAAGCCTATGTCTAAGAACCCGAAGTCCCCGAGGCGCTGCTAGGTTTGCGCTGTTCAAACTCAGTCTAGATTAATGGGGCGCGGTGTCTATTCTCTCAGGCTATTCGGGATTGTCCGTATGCCAAGCCAAGGTCCGGATACTTTCCGCCGCACGGCGCAGGAGTGGGATAATCAACCCACGTCCCTGCAACTTCCCATTTATCACAACTTATTAGTTAACTATGGAAAGATGTCTGGGACTTAGCCTTTCTATGAGACCTACAAGGCCACATTTCAAAGTTCTCGGTGCACCCGAGTGACTCACTTCCGCTTCCAAGGGACACTGACGGTCATTTCCGTGCTAACTAAGAATCAAATGCAGAAGGTATCTTGGCGAACGTTAATCACTAATTCTTCCCAGGCTGAGATGAACAGTGAGAAGGTTGAATTTGGTGAATTTAAAAGTGAAAAACATATATAGGTCACCTCGGTTGCAGTGGCTAATGCTTTTTGTAAAGGGCATCAGAGTTATATATTTCACCAGACTTTTTGTCCTTCTCACTTGTTTGAGACTGTAGCTGGCATTCTCTGAATACTTGTCAATATGCATTTCACGTGGCTTTTGTGGATTTTGTCTACGCTCATTTTTGGGCATTTTTCCTTAGCCCAGGCCCCAACTAAGAGCGATGTAAGTTTCCATGTTGTTATTACTGCACCTGCTCACCACTCGGCTAACATCAGTTTTGTAGTATCTTGTAAGTTTCAGATGATGATCGGTTACGACGGTGTGATTATTGCTTATTAACCTTGCTTCAGGAGAAGAAGGGCTACACATTATCTTACTCGAGCGGGAAATACTACGTACATACCGAATCGTATGATGACGGCGATGATCCCTTTGACATAATTGGGATTGATACCAGCAACAAAGTCATCACGGTATATGCCGCATACAATGGATGGGAAGAGCGAGACGAGAGCGAGAGATACAAATTGCGCGACATTCAAATGGAGTTGTGGGACATACAGCCAAACGTCAGGAGGGCCGACCTTGAGGCCATTCGGCGCAAAGGCATCGTGAATAAGCAAACATCTAAGCAGATTCGCAAGGTGTATGATACTCTTGGGCGCGAGGAGGACGAAACAGTGGTTCTCAATTCTGCGGATACGGGCGCCGCTGCAACCGCATGGTCTCAGCTTGAAAACACGCCTTTCTTTGGCGGAACGCAGAAGCTCTTGGACGAGTACGATGTTGGGAAGCGGATTGTGCAAATCATCATCAGCCCGACGGATCAGATTTCCGGAGACCATGACCTGGAGTTCAGGTTCAGTTAGAACCCTTTGGTGCCAGGGCGCATTCTAGTTTTCCAGGTTCACTGTTTGATGGTCTTGCTTGTTAGGCCGTAATACAATTTTGTTCCTAGAAAGTCTAGAGGACTACATAGTTATGCCAACCACAAAGTTGCTGCACAAGGTCAACGTCTAAAGGGTAGTTTCCCGCCAGTAACGCCGCCCTTGGCTATCCGTACGTACGCCCTGCTTCCTGTCTGCATTCACATCCTACCCCGAAACACTGCGTAGAAATTACTTGCATCAGGTCGAACCGTCTCTGCGAGATACCGACTAGGGGCAGTAACTTCATACTCCAGCGATCAGTCTCATCATTCATAAGACCTCCATTTCCTTTCTCATCTCCCAAACGCACAAATAGCGACGACAGGTGCGTAGCGCCTGTAGGGAACATCGTTCAGTCGCTGTGAGGCATGTCGCCCATTAGGCTTTGGATGAGGGCGAAAGATTGCAACCAATAGTTACCTTTACCTTCGGGCCTGAGTAACGCAGGATCTATCATGCCGTCAGAGACACACGTGAGATCACCTAACTGTAACGGCAGCCGCTCATCTTCTGATATAAGTATTTAAAGTAATAAATAACGTGCAGACCACACCAGCATGAAACCAAGCCGAGGCGATGTAAGCCATATTCCGTTCCAACTCAGCTAATACGGATGGTAAAGCTGTATATGGCTTCTGCAACAAGTCGCCACTGAAGAGCCACTCGTCAAGGAAGTCAAAATTATTTGAGCACTGCGGCAGGATCAGGCGCCTCGTGGTCTCGATCCGCCGTGTTGTCTCCCATGCTCAATGCCAGCATAGCGAGCGCCCTGAAAGATCTTCCCGGCGCCATCATCTTCCAAACTGACCCACCTCTGATTGTTTTACCGGCAGCTAGTGGCCCAAGGCATCGATCAAGACAACCACGGGCTGCTCGCTGAAAGGTCAGGTATTCGTGATACATGCGCACCGGGTCCGAACCATTTTGATCACTTTGATGGATGCCTTTCATTTAGGGACATGATCTGATACTTAACATGTCGTTTTGTCACTTTTGCAGGGATCACATGACGGTGTCATTCGCACATCTGCCAGGGAGAAAAATAGAAGCAGTCAAGAAGAGCAAGAGGTTATTTCAGTGCAATCTAGGCAACAGGCTGTATACAGGTTCCAAGACTTCAATGATACACAGGCGCTAGGTGCAATGTCGCCATGATTTCTGGTTCGGCCAGAGTCAGCCTCTCTTGGCATACACCTGCACCAGCTGACTCGAGCGTCGAACACATTCGGGCAGGTTAATCAGTGGAGCGGCCAAGGCTTCTGTAGGAACGACAGCCTAAACGCAGGGCTCAAGCTGGGTGTAGCGGTCACCAAAGTTCTCAGCTTGCACCAAAGTCCCATGGACTGCGCCCCCATCATTTCCATGCGTTGCGGGTCGCCGATCAATACACGGGCGGCATTTAGACGCTCACCTCCATCCCTGTCGGAGAAAAAATAGGCAGACGCCAAATCGCTTTCTATGCAGACGTAACTTTCTATGAAGTTGCTTTCTGGATGCCGAAAGTCCCATCAGTCAAGCAGTGTCTAATCCTGACGGCATCATGCCGAGGCAATCAGCCACTGCCAAGTTGCCGCCGCCGATCAATTTGAGCTCTCGCAACTCAAGTTAAACCATCATAGGATTATTGCTTTTGCTGCCTTGTGTAAGAATAGGAACTCGACATCATGTATGCCAGGATCTTCTTATTGGGATATGCGACCTCAGCATTGTCAGCTCAATTCTTGGCTTGCGGAAGTCCGAGAGGAGCAGATGGCAGTCTAGACAAGAGCTGGATGGTATGTTTCTGGCCGAAATCTAGGACCAAGGTGAAAACTATAAGTAGGATACTGCAACGCAGTTAATCGCATTCTTGTCTTGTGCTTCATCAGCAGTTCACGTCTCATCATACAAGAAAATCAATCCCAACCATTACACCAGCAAACTTTCAACAACTGAACAACTTATCCACTTATTCAACATGCACGCCACTCAAGCCCTTTCCCAGCTTGTTCTGTTGGCCACTATGGTCTCCGGCCTACCGCAAGGTACCCGGACCGAGCCGTAAGCCCACCCGCCACCTACGCAGCCCAAACAGAGAACTGACCTATCACAGAGAGGCGAGAGAGGTCCAAAAGCGAGCGTCTTTCGATCCCCAGGCGCGGTGCGCGGAGGACCGCCCGGCCGAGGACGAGCTGATGCTCCTCAGCTACGTGGGCCACAACCTCGCCTTCGACCCTGAGGGCGGGATTACCTCGGAGAACGGCGACCGCGTCGCGTTCCTCCTCGACAGCGCGTGCAACCGCGTGATCAACTGGGGATCCTACGATGCGCTGGGTGTCGGGAAGGGCTTCGAGGCAAAGATGGGCATGTCGTACGACGGCACTGGGCCGGAGCTCGGCTGGCAGGTGACGATCGAGTCCCGCGTAATCTCTATGGGAGCCGGGATGGGCATCGCCGACGCCACCATCAAGATCAACGGCGAGGAGAAGGAGAAGAGCTGCACCGGGGAGAAGACCAAACCCGAGGGGCTTGGCGTCGATCACTGGAAGGCCTGCAACTTCAAGCCTGGCGATGTCTGGCCGAAGCCGTGGTGGCCTAACTTCAGCGGCTTCAACTAATGGGTTTGTATATTAAGTTTCGTGTTGAACGAATACGGCCGGGAATTTTATTATGGGCTTGGGCTGGAGATTTTGCGATTCACATAGTTACTGGGTTGGTTTTGTTCATCCTTGCATTCGCTTCAGCTTACATGTAATCTCACGCTCATTTTGTGACCGTGGCATCCAATACTGCATGACCCACAACTAGTGATTAGATCTTCGCCTAGAAAGTTGCCGTTATCACTGGTCTAGATGGCATAAGGAATGCCCGACGCAGTCAATCGCACAGTCTCATCATGCTCTGCCCGAATGTTTCTCTCTCCCGTGCTGTCACACATGCCGCAAAACGTGCCATTCTTCTCCCGCAGGCCTCGCGGCGTACCGAACTTGAACATGTCGCCGTTATCAAGAATGAGGGTTATTTCAAAATCAAGTTGGCCGTCACTACGACTCTGGACTCGTCCAACCTCAATAGTAGCACCAGAGGCTTCGAGACCATCGTCCGACGGACCTACACGTAGATGCACAGGGCCTACCCTGGTGCAACATCTCTCTTCCTAGTGACTGGAGATGTATAGAGATAGATGAATGCTCATAGCTTTGGAACTCAGGCAGCCTTGGGAAGCTTATATGTAGCTTGGTCAAGCATTCGCCACCTTCTTAAATATACCAAATTATAAACTTCAAACTGCTTCAACCTGTAGCACACTTTCAAGGGATAATTCCCGGTTGTTGAGATATGACCCGCATCTCCTATGAGCTGAAATATTTTGATGTTTCTGGTCATATCACAAGGTTCTTCAACGAGCGTGTAACGAGCGTGTCTGCCATTAGTTTGCCGAATGGAGACTTCATTATGAATACCACGTTTGACAATATCATGAAATCAAGTGCGGAGCAATCGCACGTTCTTTATAAAGCTACCCAGTTCAACTGTGTAGAAACATGTACTCATGCCATTGCGTCAACTACAAAGACCCAACCTCCTTCAGCATCCGGGGTGATATCAGCAAGGCAGTACCTCGGAGTCCGCACACTGTCGCAGATTGTCAGCAGTCTTCAGATCAGATCACGAATAACACACCTCCAGAGCCAACTGGTTCTGCACATGTTTTTGCAGTTGTTGACGAGAACTTCGATGTCTTTCTCATAAGGTGTGCCTTTGAACAGTCGAGTAGCCTTTTCGGCAGCATCATCAAGGGCGTACACCTCCAGCTGCATGCGAGCCGCGGCACCATCAACCCCTCTTTGCACGTCACCATCAGCAAGAAGAACTACAAGGTTCTCAACAAATCCTTCTTTTACCTCTTTTCGGAGGCTGACAATGTCGTTTAAGATGAAGCAGATAGCCACGGCAGACTCATACAGTCGACACATTTCTGGCGTTTTCATGACCTCTTCTGGCATGTGGACGTTGTTGGCGAATTCGAAATTGACAACCACCTGCATTATGCAGGATGATGCCGCCCGATAACCTAAATACTCCTCAAGAGATGGTACCCGACCTTGATGTCGATTCATAGCCTCATGACGGTAGCCGTCAAGAGTAGCGATAGCCTCTCGCGCGATTCGCGAGCGGTAGGCATGGTTGTCGCCAAATGTCTTCATGACGGCGCCCGCATACTCCTTGAAAGACGTGACAGCATCGTGATCACGATACTTGTATCCATCATTATCACACTTCTGCGAGAGTCCCAGACTCTGTTGAATGAAGTCGCGACAGTCGGCAAGTAGAATCTGCAAAGCCGCATAGTCAAATCTTTGAGGTAAGGAGTATTGATCGAGAAGGTCGTCGATGATGAACATCCAGACCTGAAAGGATGTAAGAGCTGTCATAGTATCACAAGTTGCGAAGGGATACCAGCCCGCTAACTGGTCGGCCAGTTTGGCTTTGGTAAGGCGAGCTCGGACGGATTCGTTTATGGCGTGACTGTTAGTTGAGTTAATCAGGCTTTGAGATGCTCTTTCCTGACATTCCGTGGATCTTCTTACTTCTCTATGATACTCGTAACTTTGCTCTCCACCGTGTTGGCGTGTGGATTCATTTCTTTGGTCCAATGCTCCATCATCTTTCCAAGGTCTGGTATACGTATTCGCTGGCCATGAAGTTGGGCAAGCATCGACGAGCGGGTGCGTTGACTCTTCTGTGAGGCTCCCGAGCTCAACGGCTGGATCAATGATGTGACAGCCGATTGACGGATGATCTGAGCCATGGTTTATGAGGTATGATACGTCGTGAAGAAAGATGTTTGAATGGTGACAGCAAATGATGTTGCAGCTGGTGAACATGTCAAGCGACGATAATTATGTAGATTGCACACCGCCTGTGCTACTTATCTAGGAAGCAAACATAGTAATCTGGGAGTATTGGAACAAACCCATGGTTAGGATTTCTCCTCAAGCGGTCCGTCTCGCACGCATTAATCTCCATAAGAGGAAGTACTTCAGCTTTGTAGTCTACAGTGAAATCTTCAGCGACGCGAAAGCGAGGTAGCTCGCTAACACGACTGCAACTTTTGCAAAATGCAACCTGATGTGGAATGTCTGTCGCAAATCTCCGCAAGTCACCACCTCTCAATTCAGGTTGACAGTTACCTTAGGTCTGGTTCGCGTTACATGTATTTGCAGTCTCCGGAAACATGGCCCATTATTAGTGTTGGCCGGGGGTTGGTTCATGTTGATTTAAAGTTATTAGTGCAACCCTCGCACGCATGCTTTTTAACCATGGTTAACACCATAATCAGCGAACCAATACAATTGTATCCCGCGGCAGCTGTAAGTGAACTTGAGAAAGCTGGGTAGTCGCGGCGTTGTATCCATTGATGGGGCTAATGAAAGCCGCCCCGGGTGCCGAGATTGGTGGGCTTGCGGACACTTAACATTCAGATGAGACACTAATTAGATCGGCGCACTGAAACTCACCATCTATGCAAGTGGCTAACGCAAAGTTCGGAAAATACTCATGAGCCCTTTGCGGGATACACGTCGATGACTTGGGATGAGACATTCCGACGCGCTCGGATAATTGCGAGGCTGTCAAAGCCATGCCACCCAAAGTTCGTGTCAAGGAATCGCCTCTCGCAGTTCAGATGAATTATGTCAAAGTTATCTGATAACATTACCACGGAAGACTCCGTGCAGGGCTACTGTGAAGTTAACATGTAACCCTAACAGCACAGCCGGATAAGGGGCTGAGCTGTGTCCGGGCCAAATTAGTCTATTCGACCAGGTTTCACCTAAATGTATACTTTCTATGAGTACTTGAGCTCAAGGAGCTGATCAGCAACGTGTGAATTTCACTCCGCAACCTAGATCACCTTGCGTGACCCAGGTTGGCGTACAGAAATCAGAGTTGTGAGAGTGTCCTGTCGCTAGCTTGACACGTCCTACAATTTCGCTAAACTGCCTTCACAGTAATTTACCAGTTTACCAAAAGAACGGCGTCATACGAGCATGTTTACTAGTACTATTCCACAGCAAGGGAGGTTAGTTCGAAGGCACTAGTGGCGCGCTCATTTCACGTCATCCCTCCAAAGCTCACACAGCATTGTTTGGATCTGCTGATAATAATGGGATTCTTTCATAATACCTCACTCAGAATGATGGTTTCGCCGAATGTACAAGCAAAGTTTGTTCCGGAACGGTG
Source organism: Colletotrichum chrysophilum (assembly GCF_026319265.1). Classification (NCBI taxonomy): domain Eukaryota; kingdom Fungi; phylum Ascomycota; class Sordariomycetes; order Glomerellales; family Glomerellaceae; genus Colletotrichum; species Colletotrichum chrysophilum. The sequence goes on along the minus strand of NW_026517602.1, from coordinate 15,132 downwards.
TGGTGAGGTAAATGACATATTTCCAGCCTCGCCCTGCCAATAGTGCAAAGCCCTTTGGGTAGGAAAGAAAATGCACCACACCATCACACGCAAGTGGTAATGGTTTGAAATTCGGCAACTTTAGTCGATCAGGACTCTTCACATCATCAGAAGCCTGGAAGTTGGTTTCCGAAGGTGCACCTGATGCATACTAAAACGGAAGCGACAGTGATAAAGAGATCGACGGACAAGTCATCATCTACAGACAGATGACCTTGTTGACAGCAGAAGCATACACAGGGAAGGAGGTGAAGGTAACTTATCCTGCTTACATTCAATGTGTATGAAGAAATTGTAGCCATCACTCTGAATAAAGTTGCGGTCGTCTTGCGGGCCAGAAAACTGATCTCTAGGCCCGAACAACTCGCATTGAGTCGATCAAGCCAAAACAAACCTATCACTGGCCATGCTGCGTCCATTTGCGGGGCGCAACTGTCCCCTGCACAGGTTGAAGTCCTTCGCTCACGAACTGTGCTAGTCGCGACACAAATGGCTCTCTCTGAGTGGATTCCATCAGCAAATGATCGAAGATTTAAAACTGAAAAGGAAATTCTGAGATGGGCCCAGACGCAGACCTACCATCAACGAAAAGTGATGCGCTCCCTCAACTCTGTGGCATATGATATCTGCCCCTGGCAACAGCTTCACCCACTCGTTCGGCCCAAAATCCTTCCTCTGCACTGTCAAGAACTTCATTCCCTCTGTATCATCCGGATGTGGTGATAGCGGCGGCGCCCCCGGCCGGTCAACTAGGCTCTCCCCTGCCCAGATCACGTCTACTCTCAGTTCTTGTCCCAGTGGCACTACCAATGGCGTAGCGCAGTATCTCTCGAGCACTCCGATTGTCCCTTCGAAGTGCGGTATCAACCACGCTGGCAAGTTACTGTTGCCCTTACCCTCACCCCAGCCGCCAAAAGCACCCAAGCGCTCACAATACTCATAAAAATGTCTCGGCAGCCTATCCATCCCGTTGTGAGGCGGCGGCGCATCGATCAGCACCAGCTTCGCGACCCTGCAACCTCTCTCGCCCAACATTTGTGCGGCCCGAAACGCGAGCGACCCGCCTGCAGACCAGCCTCCGAGCACATACCCTTTCTGAGGTGACGGCGGCTGCCGCCTCAATACTTCAGGTAGGTAGCCCTCGCCTAAGAGCCGGTCGAGCGGCACGCACGCCATCGTGGCCGTGTCGCCACGTATGAACGGGCACATTAGGCCGACGACGCAGACGCCAACACCAACAGGCGGGAGAGAAGCGTACGATGTAGCGCTGCCGGAGCCGTCAGGAAAAAGGAAGAGAATTGTGTGGGCGGTCTTTGGGAAGCCTTGGAGGATAACGGATTTGCACGGGGGAATGGCGATGATGGATGATTTGTCCTGTGTCTGAACGTCGGGGATGGTAAGGGACGTGTCGAAGCTACGTGGTGTCGCAATACAAGGAGTCGCCATCGCAGGCGAGTCGCCACCGTACAACCACTGTTGGTTTTGTTGTGGAGATACAGACGGCCCTTTCCTGCTCATATCATCTGGTGACACCGGGCTTGGGGGAAAGATCCCCTGGCCCGCCCCATCCGCGGGCTTTGTCTGTATTCTGAGCGTCTTCGGCGGCTTCGGCGTCTGGGGCGGACTACACGGCACGGCTGTTTGCAGCACCCTTGAAGACGTTGTGGTCATCTGCTCAGCTATTTTGGTTTCTTGGCTCAGCATATTGCTGAACACGCGCCGGGGGAAAGCGTTCACGGAATATTGTAGGAAAGCCGCCACGATGTTGTCCTCGCGAAGAACAATGATGTCACCCGTCCACTTCCGTGTCCGGCCCACTTGTTGCATGCGCACATACACTGTGTATTCAAGGCCCATGTCGATTGCCTCGAACAGGAGCATATCCTCCCAGCCGTGGTTGATGTAAACGGTGTGCTCTAGATCGATCGCGTCGTCAAGGTTCAGACAGAACCCAGCTGGCTGCGTAAAGGCATCGATAATCGCTGGGTGCGCAGTGTATTCACCATGACCAGAAAGATCGCCGGGGAAACGGACGAGGGCGGCGATCTCATGTGTATGCTGGTCGAGCACCAGAGATTCAACGAGTCGGTGATTGCGGTGGAACTCGGCTAGAGAGGAGACCACCCTATACGCCATGCTGCCGGAGATGTGAGTGGTGCCGGGCCGGGAACGCAGAGAGGACACATTGATACGATGAGATTCGCCGGAAGAGTATTGTTGGAAAAGGGATAGAATGGAGACGTCGGTGATACGAATGGTGCATTCGGCGTGCTGTTGGGGCTTGCCAGAGCGCTGTCATCAATTCTGTCAGACTATGTTTCATGACTCTGTGGGGAGCTTAGGCAGGAACACTCACGCTCACAACGGCGAACTTGCACCGAGCAGTACGAACAGTCCAGTCAGCGTATGCATGGCATTGTAGCAGCTGCGACCCCGGACCGTTGTTGCCAGCAACTAACGCCTTGCTGACACTCAAGTCAGCAATAGTGACGAGATATTCATGCGTTTGGCCGGGCTGCTTATGAGCTCCGAGCGTATGTTTCCTTTCGTGGTTCTTCAGTGTCTCAACAAGGTAATTTCCAAGCGTCATGGCAATGTCAGCGAAGACGGACTACCATTCGTCTACGTCAGCGCCGTCTTTGATCAACTCAGAACCATTAATGAAAACTCACCGGCGTACATAGCCGCTTTCCCTCTACCAAATGCCCCTGAACTGCCTCCCTCAGATCCGGTCTCGCCAGATCTGCCTCCGTTACCAGGTATAGCCCGTCTCCCACCATCAAGTCTGCCTCTGTTACGACACGGTGAATTGTCGTACTCTCCAGGCAGTGATCTTTTACCTTGCGCGGTTTGCGTGTTCCCTTCTGTACCTGGCTCAAGGCTGTGTTGAGAGACTGTCCCGCGGACGACGCGATCGAGATAACCTCCGGCAACCCAGTGCCACTCTCACTCGTCTCGGCGTGCTCACAAAACCGCTGTAACACGAGGTCCCAGCGAAGCGGACGTAGAAGCATGTCATTAACAGCGGTGCACATTAGTGAGACGAAGTCAACGGCCTCTTCTGGGGCCTCTCCTGTTGAGGCCGAGATTACCGTCAGACATGCAGGCGTCCTCGCCACTGCTGGGTCCAGGAACGCCAGCAACCTAGCAACATCCTCCTTCGTGTGGAGCAATGAGCTATGAAACGGCCCAAATATCGGTATCGGCAATATCCTCACGCCGGGAACCGCTAGCCCGTCCGAGTCCGCCAGCTCCGCTAGCACCTCCGGCGGCCCCGACACCGTTACCGAGTTCGGCCCCCATGCGCTTACCCAGTATGACCCTTTTCTTGCCTCGCGTTTACTATTGTCAACCTTTTGCAACCAGCTGCTGGCAGTGTTCCCAACTTTGCCCGCGAGCCGCTGCAGGAAGACTCGCATCCCCTGAAACGTGCGCTCGTCCGCTGCCGACACCGCCATGCTCCAAGGCTGCTTCGTGCCTGTCGCTGGTGCGGTATCCCGTGCCGCCCGATCCACGACCAGACCCACCCGGAAGGCAACCCGGACAGCCTCTATGCCCAGCGGGACCAGCTCCGCTAAGTCGGCACTGCACCCCACCGCCGCAGCAGCCAGTGCCCCGGTGCAAGTGCCTATGACAGTAGCGTTCCCGTAGTGTTCCGCTGATGGAGAAGATTCGACATGTCGAATGAATAGCAGCACTTGATATGCGACAAGCAATGCCATATCCAGCGCTAAGCAGCGGTGGGCATCGTCTCGGTCGGAGTAGTGCGGGTGGGAGTAGCCAATGTTACGGTAATTCCACTGCAAGAGCATGTCGGCCAGGGTGCCGGAAGGGCGGAGGTGTTTGACCTTCATGGGGTTGACGAACTGGGCCAGGTCGCGCTGGATTGCACTCCCGCAGCGATGAATGAAGAGGGAGAAGGGCGATGAGGGATCAGGGAAGGTCTGTTGGAAGGCTTCATCGTCTAGCAAGCGCTTGAGATCGCGTTTGGGGGTGCTGTAAGCTTGGTCGCCGAAGAGGAAGATTTTCTCCAGTGGTTTGGCATTAGGGGGTGATAGGGCCATGGTGAGATGATACTGGAATCTTTCTACCAAGGCGTAGTGACGACTGTCTGTTGATTGAATGAGATTCTCGATTTAAATTCCTGCCACAAACTGGTCTAGAGACCTGGACTGGCTTTCGATGAGATATTCTACGAATCCTTTGTATTGTGTTAGTGACGGATCAGCAGTTCCAGCCTTGCGGAGGCCAGATACCATGATGAGGCAGCCCATCCGAGAGAGGCTACCCCACAGGTTGCCTCATGGTATTGCCCAGGTTTGAGTGCACAGATCGACTTTTTTTCTTCAACATCTCCTTCTGTGCCGCACTCATAGCCCCCTGTGTCGGCGTTGAAAATCTAAGTTTTCAGCCGTACGCCGGGATGCGAATGCTGTTAACTCACATTGGCACTCCCGATTATACGTATTGGGTCTGTATCAGGTCTGTGTGTCCCCGGATGACCCAACGCAGCAGCTGCTTGGCTATTTGCTATAGATCTCAAACCACATGTACTATCCGTGACGTGTTAGTTTGGTGACATCTGTTCTAAGTATAAGTTGAAAGCTTTCCAGGGCATGCTGCATTATGCTTTCCCTTAAGTTGGGCTTCTATATAAACTCTTGTGACACACCTCCCTAGTATGAGGCTATTTTCAGCCCATATCCAGTAAGTCACTACTTTAAGATATAGCAACCGAGCAGGAATCATGTGAGACTTAATTGATCATCATTTTCCAGGCGGGTTGCTAATCCTCCATATGGTATCCAAATTTCATGAATGATGCGAAGTAGCTTATCATCAAAAATATTTTTTCTGTAATTTATCGAGTAGGCCAAGTTCTATACCTAGGTTCAGCAGCTGCAGTAACTATTAGCGTCAACGCTCTCGGTGTGGAAACCATTCTTGGTATGATTCTTTCGCTGCTATGGTCTACTCCGACGGGAGGCTCCGCAACATCCGTCACAATATGTCAAATGCCAGACACGAGCTTCGCACGGGTGGTTTTGGTCTGAATGGTGGGTTTCCACGGATAGAAATAGGCTCTAAACTATCCATTCCACGGGGAGGCGAGTTTAAACTGGCAACCCTCAATTTATTGACTTTCGCTTTCGTTGTTTCACTCAACTCAGACGCGGATCAGCCGTTTTTGTACGACTTGTCTCCGTCGGCGTCGCTGCGCATGCCTTCCTCCTGCATAAGCAGCGGTCGCACACAACTGATCGCTAGTACTTCAAATTTGCGAATGTTAGTCGAAAGACTAGGAAATTTGCATCGGACGACACCGCGAACTGCCGACCGCCGTCGGTGCGTCCGTCCCGCCGGGTCTGGGTGCGTGCACGTTGGTTAAGGTTGGTCTCAAATACGCATGGCTTTCTTGTTGCGGACTAGGCGATCCAATTGAGATCTCCAATGTGTGAGCGTTGATTAGTCGACAGGTGAACTGATGTGCCGTGCCTCTCTCGCCAGATCACCAAAGGGCCGAAACATCATGAACTATGTCAATGTCAGACTACCTTGTCAGATTGCATTCCGGAAAGGTCGGAGGGAAGTGAAAGGCCGTATACGGAGATTCTTTGGGGAAATGCGCGAGCGAGATGCTGTCGCCAAGCACACATACCGGCGATGTGCCAGCGCGCATTCAAGACATACCAAGAACCGTAACATAGGCGCCAGCCTTGCAGGGAATTTGCAATGCTTTGAAGCCGAGGGAGCTGGGAAATTAGACACGAGGCTTTCTCCATGCCGGCTTCTTCAAAGTACTGTGACTAGCTTCGATCGGCCACATGACCAAAGAGTGAACAGTATGCAGGACCCGGGAGCAACGGCCCCAGGTTCTTGGTCACGTTATCTAGGTAGCTGCCAGCCTTTCCGTGAAAACATGCTTCCGGTGACCGCCAAAGGACATCGTGCTGACTTTCAGCAGCAAAAGTATATAGATGCGGCAGAGGCGGCAGCAATTAAAATGCAACAAGTCGCAGTACATAGTTGAAGTCACAAACCCAATGAGCCTAGGAGAGGCACTCTTCCAGCGGATGCACTGAAGTGTATGCTTCTCATCTTCTCTGCCCTCCCGTTCTCGCAGCAGTAGTTTCACTGTCGTCGTCCATTCCCGCAGATGAAAGGCTCACCAAGAGAGTCCGCCTCCGTGTCATTGGCGGTGAGTTACAAGTCCAGCAATTCTTTTCTCTCTACCTGTGCTTCATTGGGCAGGAGAGCTCGAGAACAGGCCTCTTGCAAAGGAGCGTGGTTAGCGTTAATGCTGAACTCAAGAACCTAGCGTATCTAGGTATAAGACGCCCAAGTGCATTGCTGCGGAAGCAAGGCGTGCAGCTATCCTTGTTAAATTTTTGAAGGTCTGTAGAGTAACCCTTCAAATAACAAGATGACTAAACTACTACTTAGGTAGGCATGTGAGCTTTGGGTCTTATTGAAAAAATGGGAGGCGCAACTGACTTTCAGAAGCAACGTCACTGGCTGAGATTAATGGTCTTTGATATTACCAGCTCACTCTGTGAAGAACTAAGATGTTGTAGGATATGCCCTAGAATGAGAACAAAAAGACGCGTGCTGTTTCAACAAACGATTTCCTGTAAATCTACTGGTTGCTATGTTCACATCGTGAGTCAAGCCTGCCATTGCACCCCTTTTTATTCAGAGATGGCATGCTATGAGCACGTTGACAATCGCAGAATTCATCTCATCTTAAGACAGGCCACTTCCCTGGCCCTTTACGCCGTCTTTTGTTGTTTAAATATGCTAGTCGCTCAAAAAGCAATTAGTCCATGATCTCTTGCATTTGCGCTGAAAAGCCATATCACTGGTGGAATTCGTTGTACACATAAGGTCCTTTACTATGTACAGGGGTTGCATTAAGAGCAAGCGGGTACTATCTCACGGTACAGTAAGACCTAGCAGGGATAACCGTACCTTTTTAATTCGCTGTAGCATGTTTCATTGGTCGATGAGGGGTTCTAATGCTGTGCACCAAATCAACATCGTAAGTCCCCAACAACTTTGGCTTCTATTGGCCCTCAAGCGTCCATTATGTCCCATCCCTTGCATGATCTTCCGCGCTAGTAATACTGGAAAGCTTTCTTGAGGGCCTTTAAGAGACATGTAAAAATCCTGCTGTCCCATGGCATGGGCCGCAGCGCCTTCTTTCCTTCCAGATGTTGAAGTCTTCCGGCCCACGCACAAAACGCGAGATTGACGTCTTCACACAATCAGATATTAACGCACGGGAGATTCCCATCCCATATGAGAGGTTATCTTACTTCTTTCTCGCAATGGACGACTCAAGAATTCGAGGACCCCGAGCCGTCACGTACATCCAGCTACAGAACAGCCCATCGGACTCTGGAATATCAACACAGAGACTTCATGGCTCTGGCGACAACTCAGTAAAAGAAGGCAGCTCGCACACATACGCCCCAGTTCAAGACCATGATGGATCTGCCTCGGAAACTCGTGGCGGAATCTTTCCTTCCAGAGACAGCCTATTGAATAGATTCTGGGCGTGGGAGGTGCTAAGCATCGCCGTTGCTACCATTGCCTTGGCGGCGATGTTCATTACGCTTCTCCTCCACCAAGACCGAACTCTACCCAAGTGGCCTTCGATGATCACCATCAACGCTCTTATTGCCGTGTTTAGCGCGATTTTAAAGGCGTGCCTGATGATGCCGATAGCCGAGGGCTTGAGCCAGTTGAATGTTACGAGCGGGTCAGGGCAACCAACTGTGGCACAAAGCAAAAGCTTCGATAATGACAAATCCGTTGTCATTGTCCCCTGTTCTGCACTATATAGTTACGAGCCTACAGTGACCAACTGTAGCGGTCGTAACATTGAAATGGTTGTGGTACGAAAAGCCAAGGCCTATGAAACACATCGCGCAGTGGGACATGGCAAGTCGAGGTTCGTCCGCTCATCTCATATTTCTCTCGGTTCAGTGACTGCACTATATGATCTCCGGTTCCAACCAACATTTACGGTGTAGCCTCCATGTACTGACGTGCTCCACATTGTAGGCCCGTGGGGATCCCTTCTCCTGATTTTCGTCCTCAGGGGCCGGAATCTGGCCGTGTTCGGCGCCATTCTTACAATTTTCGCCATGGCCGTGGACCCCTTTGCACAACAAATTGTTCATTACTACAGCTGCTCAATGATGGCGCACGACGAGGTTGGAGCAATTTATTCTCAAACAACTACACTGATGGTATCATGGGACGGCCATCGGGCACGCCTGCAATTGACTCACAAATGCAGTCAGCCATATACGTAGGGCTACTTGACCCCCCTGCGAATGTTTCTGCCGCCGTCAGCTACACGTGTAGGACGGGAAATTGCACATTCACGGCTACCGAAGGCGGTGCCACGTTCATGTCACTTTCGCTGCAAAGCCAGTGTACGGACATCAGCGACAAAATATCACATTCATTGAATTCCACCAGAAATTCCAATAACCAGGCCTATACTTACAAGACTGCCAGCTTGTTGGATTATGACATAGCCCTCGACAACATTACGAACAACGTAATGCAGTCGGGTGTACAGCGCTCCTCAAATGGGACACCATCGAATTTCCTCACGAAGATCTCTTTTATGATGGCTTCGACCGTTTCCAAAAAGTCAATGAAGGCCTTTGAGTGCGAATTTTTTCCTGCCGTAACGACTTGGAGCTCCAATGTCACGAATGGCGTTCTCGTAGAATATGTGGTCGAAACACAGCGTATGGATGTCGAGCTTATTCCATTTGCCACACATAGCATTTTCCGCGCCAACAGAACCATCAGAAATGGGGCTTGGCACGAATGCCAAGGACTGTCCGGCCCATCTGAAGATAACAATTTACCGATTATCGCATTTCCCACAGGCCCTGGTACCATTGTTGGATCGGGGTATTTGAGAGAGGTTCTCACAAACAAATCCTCCAATTACTGGAATTACACCACCTGGTGGCCCTCGGACTGCATTTTTTCTATCCCCTACGCCCCAACAGCTGGCTTGGCAGCGGTTATTTCTTCGTTGCTTGGCAACGAAACACTTTGGTGGGATCCATGGACGAGCAGGGCTACAGGCAACCTTTGGTCGGTAAATCTATGGGCCGGCGGCAATGCAACTTGCGATACTGTGCAGCATGCCATGAGAGGCCTGGCTGATTCGATAACAGCACGGTGGCGGAATGGCGATGGAGATAAGAGTATCCGAGTAGGCCCCGCGCGGGGCGTTGTGTGGGAGCAACAAACCTGCGTCCACGTCAACTGGGCATGGCTTTCGTTGCCAGCAGCGATGGTGTTGCTTACAGCGGTGTTCCTTGCTTTGACAGTCATACAAACGAGCTTCAGCGATAGGCCTCCCTGGAAGAGCTCAATGCTGGCAACACTTTTCAACGGACTGGATGAGAAGACAAAGGACGCTGCAGGGCCGGTGATGAGCTTGCAGGAGATGCAAGTCGCTGCAGATACGACCAACATGCGGCTTAAAATGACTCAAGGGGGATTTCGTCTTGTCGGTTCAAGTTAGACTTCGCTTAATTTGACGCCAGGCATTGTAGTCAGAGTCACTTAGGTCAGCCAAATTTACCTTGATCGATATTCGACTCCGAGCCGGATCTCTATCACTTGCAGAGCCGGTAACGCAGTCTCGGCCTTTACAAAATACCACCTTGTCATCTGCGGATACGGTAGGATATATACATCGCCCGTGTAGCTACATGTGTTGCATCAATTTCTTTCTTGGGTTGTTAGTGTCTACAGGTATACACAACATCTTTATCATCTGACCAGACTCAGTCTATCTCCGCTATGACGAACCAAATAACTTCAATTCAGAATCTACTAGACGTTAGGTATTTAAATGACAACAACACGGTACAAGTTTGAATGTTGCCCATGGAGCCTGACATCACGTGTGTGACTGTGTGTACTTCATGCTGGACTAGATTACACATGTTGCCCACGCCAACACGGAACGGTTACTCCCCAGACCATTCTTCTCTTTTCATCACGCCCCTCGTCCATCTTTCCAGCTCTTTTGGAAGCCCCGCATCCTTTGCTGCGCTACTCTGCCATCTAGGCTCTCCGAATCGCCGGAATATTCCCAAGTAGCCACCGGCTTGTTCAGCTTCCATTTCCTCGCTTGCCGCGCAGAAGACGCTATTCCAAGAACCTTTGTCAGCTGGCCATACGAAGCCAAGCACTCGAAAGAATGAGAGAACAATCATTATGATCGACCGTGACTCCCTCGCCGGGGCTGCGATGTTTGTTTCGACCATACCAGGGTGCACGGATGTAACCGAGATCTCGCCCTCTTCATTTCGTGCACTGCGAGAGCCGGGCCCATATCTCTCATGCAGAGACTTTGTATGCAAAATGTTGGCGAGCTTGCTCTGTCCGTATCGTGTCCAGGTTTTCCCTTCTCTTAGGGATGGGTCGTTGAAGTTAATCCCGCCCTTGGGTGCTCCCAAGTGACCCGATGAAGTAATATTGACGATGCGTACGCTGCCCGGGGCGAGATTTTTAGATGTTTGTAGCATCAAAGGAAGCATATGTTCCGTCAAGACCCAGTGAGCGAGGTAGTTGACTTGCCACTGGGCCTCGTGTCCATCCTTGGTTATCTCGAAGGGTGTCGCCATGATCCCTGCATTATTGACCAACCCATGCAGCGTTGTTTCGAGAGGGAGGAAATTTTTGGTAGCTGCAACAACGGTGGCGAGGTCCGTCAAATCCATTTGCAAGAGGTCAACGTTCGCCGAGGGGCATTTTTCGTTAATCTCAGCGATTGCCCGTGCACCCTTCTCCAATGACCTGACGCACATGTAGACATGAGCGTCATGTTCTGCAAGGCGAGCAACGGTGTGGTAGCCTCTTTAGTTTTGTCATTAGTTGACCGATTCTCTTGTGGGAAAAAAAGAAAGCGACTCACATGCCAGAGTTCCCCCCTGTCACTATAAATACCTTGCCCTCGAGATCAGGGAGACTGTCTGGGTGGAACGCCATCTTTGGAAAAGAAACTTCAGGCGTAGTGTGGCGTGGAAGTGTGATTGATTATTGCAATGCTTGCGAACCAACATCCAGGCAAGCTTTTGTAATTTGTCCTGGTTCTTATAGTTCTTGTCGTGAGTGACGAAGTTGAGTGTGGGACGTTATTGCCATTCCGGCAGCACCGGGCGTTGTGAGCCACTTGCATGACTTCCAGATCAGTAATTGTATGTTGATGTCAGATTTCTTGCAATCAGATGTCGTGGGAGAATTCCCAGGGGGTTTGTGAGCCACCTGCATGGAGTCAGCGGTTCTATGCCGAACTCCCCTCGACATAATCGGGCTCGGCGGAAGCACCATTCAAAGACGACGTGACTGGAGTCGTAATCCCGTTCTTCCCCAGAGTCAATGTGAGCAGGTTGCATGACGCTAGACCACTTGTGGTCCGAAATGGCAGCATCGACAAATGACGTTCCATATTTCCTAGTAGACTGTCTACCTGCGCCTCATCCTTTGCCAAGGAGTAAGCGTATATAAACCCGCACTTCAGTGACACCCATGAAACCTATTTATGTGAGCAGGCTGCATTGCAAGACCTTCGGGCCTCGACCAACTTACATTATTCACCAACAATCTCACCATGACCCAGGACATTAGCTCGGGCTATGATGGACACCAATCAGGCGACAAGTTTAATGGTACCGCACATCCAACTCGCTTCGATGCCACAACTAGCTGAGGTTCTTGTGACTCAATTTTTGAAGATGACATGATTCGCTCATTGCTTGTAGGCGAAAACCACAGGTGACGACTGGACTGGAACAAAGGATGCCGCAGCGCGCCGTCGGGCACAGACAAGACTTAACACGAGGGCATATCGTGAGTATCAACTAGCATCCTAATTTCCGTAGGAAATCCATCAACGTTAAACAAATTAGGAGGGACATTTGATCAAATTGGGTTCGGTATCGAGACTGAGAGCCAGTGTAGGTAAACGCAAATCCCTTGGGGAAAAGGCCAAAGCATCTACAACCACAAGCTGCTCATTGATTGAGCCCGAGGCGTCTGTTGAATGTTGGGATAATCAGCAGGAGTCCGTGTGCCTCGTTCCATTGTCGCGGATCAAGCAAAGCTATGATGCGAGAAAACTCCTGCTATCCGGAAGGTCTACAGGCCGGCAGCTCAATGTTGTTTTCCCTCTCTGTCCAGACCACCTCATCACACTCCTACAGTTCAATGCCCTACGTGCACTAGCTGTTAATCACACTCTGATCTCAGGCATCCTCGACGCGCCGCTTGAATGCGACGAGGAGCTGATTCACATTATGCCCTACCCTTACAAACCACAGCTTCTCCCTAAGGCGCTCCTGCCCACCGTCCTTCAACAAACGGTGCCACATGGCGACTGGATTGATCTTTTCCCCAGTCCCGAGGGAAGAGATCGTCTGATTCAGGCTTCTGGCACCTTTGACGAGGACGAGCTGTGGGCGGACTGCATCGGTGGTTTGTACGAGGGCTTCCCCGACGACGAGATCAAACAACGTGGCATTATTGCCTGGTCACCACCATGGGAAATCACCGGATGGGAGATGTCAGAAGGATTTCTGCATAAGTGGGGGTGGCTTTTCAGAGGACTGCCGGGGGCGTTGCAGGCGACAAATCAGTGGCGGACGGAGCGAGGCGAGCCCCCATTGGTTTAAGATGACAGCACGAAGTGACGACGGTGCTTTCTCGTATTTCTCATCTCTCTTTAAGGTCTTTATATCCCGTTTCACCAAAATTAAAAGGTCTGCTCGTTTAGTTATGCCATTCCATTGGTACGGGACAACTGTCAAAAAATATCTCTGGCAGCTTGGTTGGCCTGGACCTGTGACGCTGCCTCGATTGAGGACCAACATCTCATAAGAGAAGAGCCACTGTCCTATTGAATGCCTCAAATTTCTGTTGCTTCATTTCTCATGCCTAAAGGCTAAACTCTGCGGAAGCGTTCAAGAGGGGGTTTATTTCTCTCCAAAATATTACAAAATATCTCATTGACACCTTAGACCTCAAGTATGACTTCCAAAGTAGATAAACATTGGTGACCATGCCATCCGCGAACTAGGCAGCTGGGGCTTGGACCACGGCCAGTGTAACCTCGTAGCAAGGACGGTCTTCACGGACGGCTTGATGAATTGTTAGCCAGCTTGCTTGTGTGGAACTCGAGAAATACTTACCAGTATTGCCGGGGGGAGAGTAGCGGAACTCGTGTCTGTCGCCGGACGCACTTCTCACACAAATGAAGCCACCTGGAAGGGCAGCCCTTGATATAAAGTCCAACTCAAGCTGCACTGCATCCGTATCGGGGTTGCAACCATAGACAGGCTGAAAGTAAGCCTTGGGGTCGCCGCGTTCCGTCATAAACAACTTAGTGGTGTTGTCATCCGCAGTGTACTATGACATCTTGATTAGCCTTCAATATTGAGGCAACATGCGACGAACCTACCTCTCCATTGATGACGGCATGAATAATGCCGCGAGAAATGACGCCGTTGTCAAGAGTAAGGTTGAACGCTGCATCTCCAGCAGGACTAAGATAGAGGTGCTGGTCGCCTCCACCCGCCGACCAAAGGTTCATATAGCGGTTGTGAACAATGGGTGCAGCGGGATTCTGGACCTGAATGCCGAAGCCAGTGGTAATGTTGTTGGATACAGGATCCGTCGGCAGGGTGCACGCCGAGACGCTGACTGCAGCTGCCAGAAGCTTGAGCATCAAAGAAGAAACCATTTTGTAAGAGGCCGGTGCACTTTCAAAGGACAGAATGCATGCATCACTCAACGTTGACACCACGGGGGTTTTTAAAGTTGATATACAAAACATCGAGCTATCGTGCCACAACTCTGCACGCCAAGACATTGACGAATACGAGATATTGTTCGCACTCGTTGCATCGCGTGGCTGCGAGTCTCTTCTTCCTGGGGTCTAGATTGGCTTTGAAATCGATAAAAACGCACAGTTCCTGCGTGATGGACGCGGGATACTTGCCCATGGTCTCATAGCTGGAAGTCACTGGTGCTTACAAGCTGTAGTACCCCTGAAAATCTACCCTGTCAATGTTACCCTCGGCGCTTGATATCGGTTTCCGCCTTCCGCATTGAGGGCTAGTGGTACTGCGTGTAAGACTGGCGGCCTGCAGCCTTTGCGGAGTACCCAACGGTCCATCCCTCTCTACGTATGCAAGGTCCCATGTGTATGCAACATTTATTGGGTGACAGCCTTTCGGCCGCGTTCTCTCGGATTTAATGACCTTGGCTGGATGACTACCGCCTATGCAGCTAATGCTAATAAGTTTGCTTGGGTTTGGCTTTTCACGTGTATTGGCCCCAACGTGAGTGTATAACTCATAGGGCGGTCAAACTCGAACTGGCTCAAAGCAGTTGAATCTGTTGTACCAATAGCTTTTCACGAAATCAAGAAATTGAGTGGGAATTTCGTCTCATATACAGGGAAAGTTCATCCAAAAAGGTTCTTGTGTCTGTTGCCATAGGGGTTTCTTCGTCTTTATGAACACATCAATTGGCATTTCCTCCCTCGTTCTCATTCGAAACACCCCACATCGATTTTATCCCCATGTATCATCCGTCGACAAGCGACCCAAGTTAATTTCTGACTCCCGATGGCGTTTAGGAAATTCCCCGCCAATTCTTAATCCACGCAAGCACCGCCAAGATGGGCTGATGCAAGGCCGTTAGTTTCACTCAGAATACTAATAGGGGTTGTCTAGACACGGCCGCCTACGGCCGGGGTCTCACTTGGTTCGATCCATTGAATCTAGTGTATGAGAATGAATCATAGATGAAGTTTACTCTTACTGATGTGTACCCCTGGTGTGGAGGAAGATGGTTCGCCTTTCCTGTGGATGGCTGTTTAGTTACGCTTCGCCATTGTGGTGCTGGGCGGCGAAATTCGGACTCTGCAACCTCCTCGTGGTGCCGCCTGGGAACCTATCTTTTCTAAAGGTAGAGCCAGTGCAGAGACGTTACGGCGCGCAAGTGCAAGTGGTGGCGGGCGCTGCGCACGAAGCTTTTCTGGTG
>NW_026517601.1:0-25119 GCF_026319265.1 Colletotrichum chrysophilum | reverse complement strand
AGCCCAGATTGAGGCTGGCGAGGTGGAAATTAACACAGATGAATCCAGTGCCTCTGATTACCCTAGTGAGGCCGAAAGCTGCATAGTGGTTGCCACTTTACCTCGTTGATAGTTAATTGAAATTGGTGGTGTTGTTGCGATAGCATTATTTTTTGGTGTTTCGCATGGGGGGGTGTTTCGGAAGTGGGTACGTTGACTTAGACACAAGCAAGAAATTTGTTACATCTGCAACATTAGATCCATCTGAAGTAACTAAAACACTGGGAAAACTTGTGATACACACCAGAAAGGAGAACATGATGCAGAAGACAACTTGGTTTACCTCACCTGGACAAGTGAACGAAGTACATTTCCCAAATAGGATGACCTCAGCAAATGACCTAACGAACGGTTTCCTTTTGTACTCTTCAAAGACTCCTCGGTCATTTACATTGTGGTTTCTTGCCCACGTGTATCCGTATCATGGTTGAATTATTATGGACCCCTCTTGATCTACCGATGAGGTCTGTTAGTCTGAATAGTCACTTAGTCACAAATGCTGAAAATCTGGTTGTGCTCGAGTATTTCAATAGACGAAAAGCTTCCTTAGTGCCACGCACATCATGCAAAGACATCATAAGATAGTTGCAATAATTAATGTTAGCCATGGAGTGGTACAAAGAATGTCAAGTCAAGTCAAGTCACGGCCAACAACTCAGTCGCGAGCACCATCATCAAACCAACAGACGTTGCTTCAATAATTCCTCAACCAATCACCACCTTTGCCGTTAACCGGCACTCATCGTCTGAGCACAGCAATCAAGTCAGCAATTCATATGCGGATCACCGGCCTCCGGCCTCCCACGCGGCTAAGCAATCCATCACGTTGATCCGAACGCGGCATTTTCCACGACCTCTCAGCCCCCAATCCTTACTAGGTTCTCCAGAACGTCACGCCGTTACGAACGAAAACGCCGACTAGTCACCCACTAGTCCACGAAATAGAGCAGCCAAGAAGGGAAAAACTCTAAATGCCCCTTAGTGTCGTTCCCAAGTAGCTCTAGAGTGTCGAGAGGCAGCTGAAGGGACGCAGACAGAGCGTCGAGTACCCCCGAGCTTAAGAATCCTTTTACTGGGCACCGCTGCCAAACGCACGCGGCCAGCGGTACGAATTAACCCCTTAGCCAGGAACGCGCGGCCACGGATCCCACTCACGGCTCAAAGGTCGCCCCTTTCCACGTCCGTTTTCAGAAGCACGCACCGAAGGGGGCAATCCCCAGCTAATCCACGTCAATCATCAATTGAACACCAGTTCGGACGATTTTGACGGCAATGTGGGAGGTAGAGGGTTGCATGTAGGGCTTCTTGTTCACTATGTAGTGTGCGAGGCGTAATTCACGGAACCCTTCTTGAACTCCACCGGCAAGGCAGCATCTCCATTTTCATCTCAATCGGGTTCAGCCTCTCCCCGTGGCGAAAAAAAGGGGCCGATCGAAGTTGATCAGGAACATTCGAGGCCTGGATACATGACGCAAGAAGCATGCGTGCCTGAGAATGCCGTTTGGGAAGCAAAAAGATTCACGATGGTCTAGACTCGATCGGCGCTGGGTGGGCTGGACTGTTCGGCTTTGTGAGTGGTGAGCGGACAGGTTCCCCTCAAGACGCGTCTTGTTGCTCGATTCGATGTGGAGATGTAAACAGGGCCTGGTACACACTGGGGCTCTTGCGGCTCCGCCCTGCGTTCGAACATCCAACAACGGGCCGGGTTGGGGACGCGAGAACGAGCTGAAGGATGGACTTCTGCGACGGCCGATGAGAAACTATCGAAGAGACCAATGCAAGCCAATAACCCGTTTGACGTATCTTCTTGCTCGGGTTATTTTTTCCCTTTCTCTTTGTTGACAGGAACCTGGACGCGGCATATGCAGATGTTCCTGTCGATATCGGGTCTAGAACTGGAACATGATCCACATTTCCCGAGAGCGAAGGCAGCTGAAAGGATGCGCGCGATCTTGTCGCAGCGGCACAGCGGGTGTTGTGGGCGGCAGGCGTGAGCCGGGCTTCCGGCTCGTGGAATCTGGTTTCTGCTTGCCTGCTTGCTGCGGCTGCAGAGGAAAGGCGTCGCGTGGGGGCTCGGAATATCTGGTTTTCCCTATTCTGCTGTCCGAATTCCGTGGGATGATCATCACGTTAGGACTGTGGCATTTTCTCAACAAGGCGATGTCCCAGTGGTTCTCTGTAATCATGAATGAGGAACAGGCAATAAGGCAAAGTGCAGATGCGTCTATGTTCTAGATGCAAGCTCTGCGGGCAATGGACGTTGGAGCTAAGAGCTCTATTTTTGGCCTCCGACGGCGATGTGAGCTATGCGGATGGAAATTTAACCCGTGATGTTGAGGAATTCCACTGAAAGGGGGACGTGTCTTTTGTGTATCTTCGAAGTACGAGATAAAAGGCGATGCGCATTCTTTGAAGACGTGAGCCATCAAGTCGGTACCGAAAACTGCTAGTGAGCTAAGAAGATGTAAACATCAAGCCAGCCTTGCGGCCTTGTGTAATTAAACATTTGAGACTCGGTCTCAGCCGGCTGACGGAACTGCCACAAGCGAAGAAGGTTATGTCCGGAAAAGGACGAAGTTTCTGCCCCAGTCGTTACGTGCCAGGGCCGTTCACACCCAAGCCCTGGGAATCATGACGCTGAGATAAGACCCTGAGGTTGCAACTTCAGATGAAAGGGCGAAATAGCATTCTGTCCCGCTATCTTCGGGACGGCGGGCTCGGGCCTCGAGGGGGGGATACTAGTTATTATTAGGGCCATGGCGACCCGGCGGGATCTGTGGTAGGGCCAGCGGGAGATAGGAGGCAGAAAGCCATCGTCATTTGACGGGACGGATCCATTTGGAAGCCGTCGAAGCCATCGAAGCCATGAGAGCCCCTTGGAGATTGATCTAGGAGGGCCATGTTCTTGTTGCATGGGCGACAGCAGCGCCAAAGATGAGATGCGATGGAGACTGGATGCACTGAGCCGCAGGAGTAGTTCCAATCTCTCTCCTCGTCGGCGTTTAAAGGGGGCTCGGGATCGGTCCCCGCTCGTCGCGGAGGGCGAGGAGAAGGATCGGTGGCACAGCGATTTGACAGAACCCTAAGAACGAGACTGGGCCGCGCCGATGGCGGTTTGGACTATCAGAAGATGGGACGGCCGGTCTGCTGCTTGGGGCGGGATGGCTGTGCCTTGCTTTTCGGGTGACTCGTGGGTTCATATGTCTCTGCTTGGCCTCTGGGCACAGCTGGGAGGGCATCTATCAACTGGGAAGGTGCCCCGGGCACACTGACTCGATTTCCATCTCCAGAGCATCCACAACGAGGGCGGCACGACATTTGTGGGTTTATGATGTTGGCTGTGCAGGATCGCCCCTGTAGAGACGCGTGGTTGTGGACAGCGAGTGGGTGGTTGGGGACTGCACTAGAATAAACAGAACCGCGCAGAACGAGTACGGTATGCAGTCCCGTACGGCGTCGTAGTCACAGGATGGAGTCGGCGGGCACGGCGTTGGTGCGGTGAGCCTGAATGTGTTGGCCGGAGGTCGCAGGCCAGGAGGAACCGGCAGCCGGGTACCGACTCGAGATAGGAAGCTCAGGGGGCCGATCAGCGGGAGAAATGGAATCCCTAGAGTTGTATTCTTCGGGATGCGACTCGTGGGCTATGGACACTGCTTTGTCGGTGGACTACTACTACTTTGATGGCGGGATTAAACTGCAGGAGAGAGGTTTCTGTGCATGTTCAGTTCAATGGTTTGCTCGTATTAATCAAGCACGATGGGACCCGTTGGAACGCTGGGAAAGCTTCCTTCGCGAATCACGGCAGAGCCGGGATGGATGCTTGATGCTTGGGCAATGAACGGTGCACGCACTCGAGCGTCAGTGTTGCTTTTGCGACTGACGGGTGGCATCTGGCGATGATTGCGAGAGTCCGGCGTGTCGGATCCTGTCGGCAGATTTCTTTTTCACACCAAAGCTCGACGAGAGCGAGATTGCATGTCTGTTCGTTCGCTGAGGGTTGAAGAGCGCCAGACGCAGGGCAAAGTTCACGGCAAGTTCTTAGCAGACAGGGAGAGCGTTGCTTCTTCAAGGGGAGGGGGGGCTCGTTTTGTCAGCTGGGAAAAAGTGCCCCCAATCAACTCACGACGGTGTAGGTATGTATGCGCGACCAACATCGGGCTTGCTGTTGCAGAGTTTGCCTGCTGACACATTCTTCGAGGACGAGGCCTTGCCGGAATGCTTTAAGTGAGGGCGAAGTGAGGCGAGGCGAAGAGAGAGAAGAGTCGCGGATACAGGGCGCGCAGCAGTCCTCCAAACTTGCTGGCAAATGAATGTGAATGCGAACCCGAAAATGGCAGAAGCAAACAAGAACGCGGCTGGCGACGGCAAACCCGACCTGCTATTTGTTGCGATACTTGCACATGCCATTCTCAGTACACGCCTGGAAGATTACCAAAACTCCTTCGGTCGAGATGGCGGCGCGCCTGGCATGCAGATGATCCTCGAGACATTCGACATCATCTCCTCCGCTCTGGGCGGCATTATCGATTACCCTAAAGGCCTAGATTCCGCTGCATTCAGCTCCCTCGTTCATCCTTGCTGGAGATTCGGACTTTGGTGCATCGAGGGAAGAGTTCTGTCTACGATCAAACAAACCTCCTGCAGACCGCCGAACCGCAACGTTATGAAATGATCAATTATCTCTTATTGATTGCTGAGGCTGTGCCCACGACTCCAACGAGGAAGAAGCAAGAAAAAAGCAACTTGGCCCAGGCCAACCAGGCAAGACCTGCATCGGATGTCCAAGTGTGCGGACGACTAAGGACAAGCTTCTCGATTAAGCGTTTCTCTCCCAAACTCCACCCCCTCTCTTCCGCGGCCCGGCCGGGATGTGCGTGTACACGCACGTATTCAGTCCACTGCTGCCAGAGAGAGAGTCTAGGGGACTTGGAGAGCCCTGAAGAGCGCTGTTGAACCCGTTCGAGGCACTGCCTCTGCCCAGAGGAGCACCCCTGGAGGATCTCATTCTGAATTGGAGGAAAGGGGAGGCTTTCCCCCTTTGGATCGGGTTGCTTCTTGGGGACGTTTGGCCCGGAACACGTTTTTTCTGGCGTGATGGATGATGAATGCTCATTTGAGATGTCTCTTTTTTTATCCTCTTACCGTTTCGCAATGAGTCCCGCGTCTCTGTTCACTGCGGTGTCATCCCGTATCACGGGCAATAAAGAGAGAAATCAAGACTCGATAAGAGCCAGACACATGAAATGCACCACTGCACACCACCGTCACCTTGATGGCAGTCCTCGAAGGATCCCGTCAACATTTGAAAATGCTCCCATGTGCTGTCCCAATGCAAGCCACCTGCTCACGGCCATACAATATTGATGACAGATTTAGACATTTTCATCAGAAGATGAACGGGCACGCTGCAAGCCTCTCTGCAAGCCTTTCCCAAGCCTCTTGGCCCGGCCGCCCGTCTCGTATCCTCTGTCCCCAAGAGTCCCAAGAGAGACACACTAGGGGGGGTGGCATTATCCCGCTGCCCAATCTCGCCTCCATCTGCTGCTGCCGTGCCGAGTGCACACCACTGCACATCCAGAACAGAACACCTGGAGATTCGCTAGACGGGTCTAGACTGCGGGCACAGCATTGTACACAACGGCGTTTGATATCCAACGTTGTGTACGGGACACTGTAATGCCACGGCATAACCCAGGTGGTTGATGATTCGCAACGGCTTTCTGACATGCAGTCTGCAGCCTGTCATTGGGAGCAATCAACACCTAGGTGTGGCGTACTGCTGACCGCACATTCAGCCATCATCATCACCAGACAGAGGCTTCAATACCGGCTGATTTCTCATGCGCGGGCGCTGCATGTACGAAGACACACACTCACATTCACAGTCACAGTCTCCTCCCCAGATGCAGGCCCCAACTCCCTCTCTCGGTAGTCGCTCGGTCTCCAACTCGGCCAGCAGCCAATCTGCCTTACCGATCGCGGCCCTCATCCGGGGGACCCATCCCAGTGGCACCGTCTCCATCTCCCATCTCCAGGCGTGTTGTTGGCGTCGGACAAAAAATAGCTGACGACAGCGCCCCAAACGATAACGGTGCTGTTAAACCCACTGCAGACTGCCGGCAGTGTGAAGCAACGGACAAATGAACGCCGTAGATAGGCCCTGGGCCGCCTTCGACTTCTTCATCTTTCTTCCGTTTGTTTCTCTCGTTTCAAGTTTCAACCTGCGACTCCGGTCAGCCCCTTGGCGGGTTTCGTTTTCACCAGCCCGTCGTTTGGGGCGACCAGCTGCCGTCAAGACGCAGAGAGAACAGGATCAGCACCAAGGCAAAACCTGCGACCAAGCCTCCGATGAGGCTTGTCCGTGTCGTGTGTTGCGCTTTGCCCGCCGCGAGCCGTCTATCATCAGCGGTCGCAAAAGTATGAGGTGCCGTCAAATCGCCAGGGACAGGCCGGTGATTGATGGCTGTATGGACAGAGGAGAAGGGAGACAGACCAGCAGCTACACTACTACTACTGCACGCTGGAGCCACCATCCATAGTCCGTCCGAACAGTCACTGACGGGAAGGAGTCAAACGCCAGAGACGGAGGCACACTCCTTTGCCGCCCTGCACCGCCTTTGCATACACTCAAAGTTCAGACTGTTCCCCCTTACCAAGCACGTTCAGCTGGGCCGCCAGTTGCGACGAAGCCCAGGAGGAGGAGGGCATTTTGGCGTGGCCGAGCGAGGGTTCATCCTGTCAGGCTATCGTGGCACCAAGAGCCAAAAGGTTGCAACGGACGCCGGTGCGCAGGCGTCCCGTAAGACAGTGTGTACGGCCACGGGTACCTGTGTTTGTGCGGCGGCACAGTCGGCTTTTGTGTACTCCATTGGTCGTCCCATAGCCTGCCCCGTCCCAGGTTCATCCAGATGCACTCGTGTCTGGGATCTGGGATACCGTATGTAGCGCCAGGCGCGTGGCACCCTGACAATCAGCGTCAAACGAACACACACACAATGGGCCGCAGGATGAACAACGGCCCAGCAGATGAAAGGAGAGAGAGGACTCGTGCTTGTGCCTGCCTGTCTTCATCAATTTGCCGCAGAGTCGCACAGCAGGATACCGGCTCCAAGGCCGAATCTCGCTTCCACAGGCTGCGCCGCTTCTGTACCATCGAGGCTAGATTCTCTCTGCTGGGCGTTCGCAGTTTCCCCCAACGGCGACAGTTCATCATCACGACGGTTTGAGCAAACGGCTGTGCGAATACCGCTCTTCCATGGGGGCATCAGCGTACGGTTCCGTGGTTGGCTCGCGGCTGGCAGCCGGGCGATCGGGTGTGTGTGCCTCCAAAAATGACTCTCCCCATGAGGGAGATCACGAGCATGCGATGCGACGGAGCATGCAGCCTGGTGCATCGCCCAAACCAAGGAACATGGACATGAACCAGGCTCAGTCTTCACAACTCGACAGGATGCCCCCATTCGTTAAGCCGGCAGGTATCGTTAGATGATGTAGCGCGTGTGTCAAGTTATCCACCGCCTCCCCCTTTTTTCCCCCCTTTGGCACATAGTGTCTGCACAACCACGAGTTATGAAGAACCGCGACGACCTTGGTGGTGGTGTGTTGCATTTTGTGAAGGATTTAATTGGAAAGTGGATCTGATCACTCGACGGCTCGCGATAGCGTGTACCGGGAACCGTTGCTCATGTTAAGACGCAACGAGGCCTCCCAAGCCACGCTGCTAACAGGGTTCCGCGCTCTCAGACGGTAGAGTGTACGACCGCGGCCGATGCTGCAAGTGATCTGCACCAGTCAACTGCGCCCCTCGACGGTAATTCTGGTTCCTGAATTCTTGCCAGGGAAGACCTGATCCGGGACCCCTGCTTCGTTCTGCTGCGGGAACATCCAATCGTCGCCGACGTTGGACAGCAGGACGGGTAACCTGCTCCAATGGAATCCAATCAGATGGGCTCTTGGCCAGGCACGGCATGAGGCCATTGGACAACGGCCGCGTCAAGCCTGCTGCCCAGTCTATTCCCAAAACCGCCTGGACGCCAGTAGTAGCGGTTTTTTCTCAGCTCGACTGAGTGTGTGTGTGAGTCCAGTGTCTCCTCTTCAAGTCACTCTGGGTCTGTCTGGCAACGCTCCCCCAAGCCCAAGAGAGGAGGACTTGCTGCCCGTCTTTCCACCCCTGGCCCCCTCACCCCTCTCAGTGTTGCCCCGTCTCGTAGCGCGTGCGTGTGTGTGTGTGTGTGTGTGCCGTCTGAAGGCCTTGGATATTGCCGGGGACCCCCTAGGCTGTGACTGATGCTGCTGCACCACGCTGTTCAGGGCTTGTCCCGGTACGAGCCATTCCCTCACAGACGCTGACTGGCGGACGTGACGGCGCTTTTCCCTTCCGTCGAGAGTGTGTCCACCAGCAGACGACATCGCTGTGGCCCTCTCGACAAGCCCTTCTATGCAAGAGTTGTGCACACACCAGATGGCAGAACGGGTCAAGAGATGGCCTCAATGACCCTCAGACGGACTGCCAGAGACTGTAACAGACACAGAGAGAGAGAGAGAACGGTCGAGTTGTGCGCGTGTGGGTGGGCGAGGACTTACATAGAGGACGTGTACGTACTCTGGGTTTACACCCTCCATCTGCTCCCCCGAGCCCCCCGGGATGCCGCAAAGTGGACTCGCAATCTCGCTTTTCCTCCTCATCTCAACCCACTCCGCGCTCGTTTCCCTCTTTTCAACAAAACAAGCCATTCCCTCCAATTCCACCCGCTGTCACTCGTTCCAATCTCCTCCCCTCCCCCCCAAGTCTCTCCCTCTTCCATCGCCTGTTACTCATCTTCGATCCGCCAAGGTCTCCTCCTTTCCCTTGCTCCTTTCGCGCTCTCCTTCAATGTCATTTGCTCGGTGATACCTCTTTTTCTTCCCCCAGCAAAAGAGACTCGAAGGACACGCACGACAACAAGAGAAGGGTTTTCCGACACGAAGACAGCACGCAAAAGAGAAGATCGTAGGCCCGCTGTGCCCATACATTCTTTAGGACTCTCGCCTTGTTTCCCGGACGCACGACCTAGACACGGTTCTGCCCGCCCCGACACGCTCGCTCGTCAACATCGACCAACACCCCCGATCGACCGAATCAACGTATTCAATCGACCGACAACTATCTAATCGAACGGGAGGAACATCAATCAGTAAAGAAAAGAAATCGAGGACGTTGCCGAGAATTTCGAGTTGGAAAAATCACATCTGGTGGCCGATTGAATCCGCACGAGCCATTTAGCCCCTGACCCGTTCATCGACCCTCGAACCCGCAAGACACGACACACGAACCTGTCACCGTCTTCGAGTCCTGGATCAGATTCGAGACCGCCCTTCATTCAACCTGCTCTTTCTTTCTTTCTTTCCTTTCCTCACTCTCGCTATACCCCCTCAAATCGTCATTATGAAGTTCTCATCAGCCTTCCTGGCCGCCGTCTCCGTCGGCGTCGCCACCGCCCAGTCATCAACCGCCAGCTCGGCCTACCAGAGACCAAGTGAGAACCCGACAGTAAACGCCATCACCTCTCACGGCTGCTACAACGCCAACGGCACATCATGGAAGATCTACCCCGTCGACGTCACCAAGCTCAGTGTAGGAAAGTGCACGGATGAGTGCAAAACGAACCAGAAGAAGAACGTCGCCGCTCTGAACGGAGAGGACTGCTACTGCGGTGACGACTACCCGCCCAAGATCAACGTCGTCGACGACAAGAAGTGCAACTTTGGATGCCCAGCATACCCGCTGGAAGCTTGTACGTATTTCCATTTGAACCCGCTCTAACAATTGAAGATGAAGGAAATCAGCTGACACAAGTATCAGGCGGTGGTGTCGAGGACGGCATGTTCTACTCCGTCTACAACACCGGTATCAAGATCGTCGTCTCCGACGAGGAGCCCGCCACCACATCCGCCTCCTCCACCGCGAAGGCCACCACAACAAACGCCGGCGGTGCCGTCGAGACCATCGTCGAGACCCCGACGCCGCCGCCCGCCGAGACCACCGCCGCCGAGAAGAAGAGCGGCACCAACGTCGCCGGCGTCGCCGCGGGCGTTGTTGTCGGTGTTGTCGCCATCGCTGCCATCGTCGGCGGCATCTTCTTCTACGTCCGCCGCAAGCGCAACGCCGAGATCGAGGAGGAGCACCGCCGCAACGCCGCCGTCAACGCCTTCATCGGCGGCTCCAAGCCCCCGAGCAGCAGCGGCATGTCCATGACCGACTCGCGCATGGATCCCACGCTCGCCCACCGCCGCATGAGCGATGGCAGCATCGCCGACAACCAAGATTACTCGCGGAAGATTCTCCGAGTAAGTTTTTCACCTTGAAGAATGTCAGACCAGGAGAGCAACGAAAACTGACATGATATCTCTAGGTTACCAACGCATGAGCACCTCACTTCGTGACGACGAACGACCTAGCCACTGGCTTACTAAATTACTTTAACATTCTGGCATCCGTGGCGTTTAGAGGTGTTCCTATTTCTCCGACGCTGGCTTACTCGGGGAACAAATTTTCCGATAAAAAGAACGACCAGTGTCGTCGGAAATTTCATATGTATCATGGTGTAGGGAACATATCTCGGATTTACGATATGGGTTTGCGTTGGATCATCTTCATCGTTTGGACACACAAAAACCGCCGTCGGCACGAAACACCCTACGCCGTCCACTCCTTTTGCGATCACCTTTAGACATTTCTCTCTCGGATAACACACACCTACAAATCAAGGGAGGGAGAAACATGGGGAAACACAAAAACGTCTCGGGATGTTTTTGCCCTTTCCCTCCCCGGATCAAACCTTCGCCAATCAACCCCCTCAATCATCCACACACAACAACATCATCATCATCAACATCTTAACGCACAAACGTCCTGGCCCGCCAATCGCCCCCGCTGGGCACTTTTCGCTTCTTACGATTCCCTCTCTCCGGGGGAGGTATTGGCGCCGGCCGAGATATTTTACCGTCTTCTTGCTTTTTAAAAAATCTCATCGGCGGCGGTTGGGGATATCCCTTTTTTTTTATAACGACATTTGATGGAAAGAGTTGCGACGGAGTATTGGTGGCGCCCTTACCCCCATCTTGTGTGTATAGTACAACGGCTCCCTCATATTATGGACGTCCGCGGCGTTTCTTTTATCAATGAAATGGTTTACATATACGGTGGTCTTGTATTTCACATGTTGCCTGACAGTTTTCCTCATTGGTCAAGAGCCGCTGCGCGACGAAGGGACAAAAGAGGGAGCCGGATTTTTTTTGGGACAGTGTTGGGCTAAATAAAAACCCTCTTCTTGGTTAAACGGGCTCTTTTCTCGACGGAAAAGAGAACATGGGGTTCCAAGGGGTTTGAGGGTTTTTCTCGTGGTGCTGGAAATCTTTCTGATAGCGTGGTCGATTGTACTTAAAGGAAATGGACCGTAGTAATCGAGCATTCAAATGACCTCATATCTCACTACACACTTGGCTTTTGGCGAACAGCTTCTGACAGCTCTGCGCGTGGGCTCCAACTCACGGATTCGCATTGACGGGATGATCTTGACAGTGAACAATGGCCGTGAACTGTTGGTTTCCTGGGGAAGCCCACCGACAGCCGTTGGGTGGTGGTGGTGTCTAAACCTCCGAGCGCCGGGTGCCTCCGAGCACCGAGCCAAACAGGCACCGAGCTCCAACTCTCACTATCACCGGGGAGGACTGCCTCGAGAAGTTCAAAGTCACCTGACCAGACGACGAACGGGCTGAGCCTTTTTCTCTCGCGTGTCTTCCAAGGTTGCCCGAGTCAAAATTTCTCCGCTGGTCTTCGCCAGCCCCCAAGCGGCGAGAGAAACTGCGCCGCCTGCTGCCCACCGACTGGGCCACTGAATGGCGGACCACAGGGACCCAGATCTGGGAGTGAATTAACCTTGGTAATTAACGCTGTCTGCTGCCCACGACCCTGCCCCGTTGTGTGCGCCTCTCTGTTCTCTGCCCGGTTTTTGGGTTGCTTTGGAAGAAAGGCCTCCCAGCACGTGGAGACGGGACAGAGTCAAGAGGAGGAGGGAGAGGGTGATTGGGCGTGGGAGAGAGGCAGAGGGCGTTTGTTAGGCGCAAGACTTGGGTGGTTCTCAGCTGGTGGGTGCGCTGGGGAAGTTATTATGGGGTGGGTTGTGTCATGTTAAGGACCCCTGACGATCGTTTTTCGGCGGTTTTTTTCTTTCTTTCTGTGTGGTTGCTGCGCAGGCCGCGCTAAGAGGGAAGACGGATGTGTGTGGATGTCAGTGTGTGTGTGGTGGTCGGCTGACCAACCGGTCGGCGCTTGGGCTGGTCTTCATTGGTGTCGGCGGTGCTTATGGCGATACGGAGCACGATGGAGATCTTCTTTCTTTCGGTTGACGAGTGGTTTTTGGAGGGGGTTGGTTTTGAGTGTGATGTGTTGGATCCTTACTTGCTGCGTTGTTAGGTGTGCTGGGTTATGAATGGGGGGTCTTCTTTGTGACTTGGCATATGGAGGGGCGGACCCTGATCCTCTGGCTTGATTTATCCCACTTGGGCCCCCCGTCCGCCCCCGACGCCCCCGTTTGCCGGCTTGGCCTGACGACATTTGATGGCAACCCGGACACACGTGAATTTGGTACAGGTCATTGGAGGTTATATTTGACCTACGGCGATATATGATGAGCTTGGAGGCCTTTTGGGGGCTGGGAGATGTTTCATCAAGGGCCCCCAAGGGGAAAATATTTACCGTGATTTACTTGTGTCCACGGGAGCCCTACCGTAATTCGGGTTCGGGGATTGAGCTGTGGAGTTTCTGTGGGCATTTTGATGTTTGCTGCCTTACGGAAGTTTGGGTCCTATTCTCCGGGATGATTACGGTTTGCTGGGTCTTGGTTTGATGGCCTGATAACAGAAAAACGAATGGGGGAACCCTTTGGGTCGATGGTCCTGGCGGGCGGGCGTGTCGTTCGGCGCCGAGACGGTGGTTGGGCTTGGGAAGATGTATGAGGATCTTGGAGGTCGGGTTTGAGGGTGTTGTATTTTGACGAGCGGGATGACGTCGGGATCGCTGGGGGATGAAACGATGATCGGCTGTTGGATTTCTCTGGGTGCGGCGGGGACGCTGGAGATGAGGGCACTTCAGAAGATTCTGTTCACATAATTGCTTTGGATAGTCTTTGAATGTAACATGATATTCTTGATACAAGTGCCTATGGACACGTATCAGAGCTTTGCTTTGGTTGGTAGCGCACTATAGCGTTCCCCAGAAACATGTCCTTCGTCTTCTGTTTCTTCTTCATCGTCGTCGCTGTTCCGATCATGACCAGACGAGAGTACCAAGCTGACTGTGACTTGAAGGCCGACCACTTTAGCCTCGAATGATGCGGTGATGGACTGTCTCTTAAGTGTCTGGCGTTGTTTGAGATGGAATATTTTCTTGTGCCGATAGATGCCCTTCGCCTTCGCCGTCTTGTAGTCTGTCAACAACTTATCCGCGTCAAGGCGTCTACCTACGTATAAGTCGTCGGAGCTGCAACCTTCAATCACTTTCCACAGAATCCCACGATACCGAGGCGCAGCGTAGAGCTCCACGTCGGGTTCGGCCTCGTGCACCAATTTGTGAATGACAACGGTCAATACCAAAACCTCGGGCACTTGCGTGTAGACGTCCATGAAGCCCGAGAAGTCTTCGACCAGAGCATCGCCACAAAATCCACCACAGGTAGGATCCCACGCCAATTTGGGATACTGGGAGAACCTGAGTAAGTGCTTCTGGTTAATATCCAATGACACTCTTAGAGGGGTTGATGCCACGCGCTGAAGCACCGAGTTCTCAAGACCATCGACATTTTTGCGGCAATGAACTGTGATTGGACCTCGCAAGTCTGTTGCAGCTGGTGGCCGCCAACACGCATGGGGTGCAACGCGGACATATCCTTTGGTTGTCCGTAGGAGACAGATGTGGACATCGCGATGATCGATACAATCCTCACACCGAATGCCCAGACGCATCAGCAAATGTGTGTCATCGTCGACTATCACCGACTCCATGTGGAACTGAACGCCTCTGTTCGTTAGGGAAAAGTCCGGATCTGAAAACATGAATCGAGTGCTCAATCGTGTTTTTGCACAAGACTTGAATTCTCTTGGGCTTCTGGCGAAGATGCCTCGGTAGGTTTGATCGGGTTCGCAAGACCGCCAGGCGAATAGCGACACATCTTTGTTCTGGCCAACAATTTGTTCTTGCAGCCGTTCGAACGCCTTTTGACCTTCCCCATAGAGCATCGGCATATTAATGTCGAATATGCCAAGAAGACAGTACGCCATGTCCTCAACACGCGTAGTCTGCCGGTCGGCTGCCCATGACATTTTGACACTTACGAGGACGTCCTTGAGTTGTTTGGTCATCTTCAATACATCCTCATCTATCCGCGTAATAAGAGAGAGATCGGAAGTCCTGTCCTTCTTTGTGAATCTGAGGCTCCATTCTGCGTCATAGAACTCGACTTCGCAAGGGGCAATGAGCTATTGCAGCGCCCAGCCGCGACTGAACCATTTGCAAGAGCCCATGTCTGAAATGTTATGTAGTTTCTTCCCATGGTTCGGCGACGAGCTTGCGGATGGTGGCAACGAATTCGCCGCTACGTGGAATGGGGCAAGGTCCTCTAACCAAACGAAGCATACTGTTGAGTACCGATACCACGAAAACATGGAGTTGATAGCCTCGCTCAGCTCTGCGCTGCTGGCTTTGTTGATGCAGCACGTGTCGACCCATGCATACTCGAGGCCTCGTTGAAGGGCGAGTTGACACGTTTGCTCGATTTTAACAAATCCCTCCTGTCGGGTTGCCCTTTCGAAATCTTTCATATTCTTGAAGGAAACTTCATCGTCACCCCAAGTATGCGAGAGAATAGCGTAGTTCACCGCCGACGGATCTGAGATCTCCTCGAGACGTAACGTTCTGGTATTGAGAAACAGCATCTTATCGTAGATGAGAGACGAGTTGAAAATCAAATAGTACCGCTGAGACAGTCCTGTACAGCATATGGGGCGAGGTGGACACCGCCAGTTTCGCGAGGAGCAGATGGAGCAGATGCAGCAGAGAAGGTGGGCGCAGCCTAGTTTTGAGCGTCAGCGCCTGCCCACCATTTCGTGGCTGCCTCATGTACAACCGCCAATCATATACGTAGAATAAGAGCAGGGCTGCAGACGCACATTGGCTTCTTTAGCAGGTTCGCCTTACCAATGGCGATTTCCATTTCCCTCGAAAGGTTGATAATGTGGCTGGCAGGTAGCCTACCATAGTACATGAACTGGCCAAGGTTCTATATTGACGAATATTCGCGTTTATCTGCTGGTACCAGGCCCAGTGTCTCTTCTTTTAGTCCACGTCAGGCGCCTCCAGCTTCGTGTGAATGTCACTCTCCGCACACTCCGCGCGGTGCTTCCTCCAATCCTTCTTCTGACACTCTCCGCTGCAATACTTGACCTGCAAGCAGCGCGTACACTTCTTCAGCTTCGTACTGCTCTCAGCCTCCGATTTGCCACAGGCTCTGCACCTCTCCACCTGCTGCTGTCTGCCTCCTCCACTCCTTCCCCAGGTCTCAAAGTCGACGCAGTCATCTACGAACGGGACCGCGAAAGTCGGGCTGATGGCGATGCGCGTGGCATACTTTGACGCGGTA
Source organism: Colletotrichum chrysophilum (assembly GCF_026319265.1). Taxonomy (NCBI): domain Eukaryota; kingdom Fungi; phylum Ascomycota; class Sordariomycetes; order Glomerellales; family Glomerellaceae; genus Colletotrichum; species Colletotrichum chrysophilum. The sequence goes on along the minus strand of NW_026517601.1, from coordinate 9,406 downwards.
TCCCACTCGGGAAGAGCGACGAAGTTGTCCGGCAGTTTTCCCTGACCGCAAGAGCAGAGGACCTGCTTCCCCGTCTCCGTCGATACGGGCACCTTGCCCGTTTTGCGGTACTCGCACGACGACTTGTGGTCCCAGGTGCGGGTGCGCTCTGCAAGTGCGGGGAGCACCTTGCGCCAGAGGGTGAGCTCCGCGTCGTCGACGCTGATTTGGGCGCATTCGAGCTCGCGGAGAATGAGAAGGAAGGGCTCGAGCTCGTGGATCATTTTCTCGGTGAAAGGGATCACTGCGGCATCGAGAACGACGGAGCCGGAGGCAGGATCGAGACGGACGGCAGAGACGAGGATGAGCATGTGAACGCCGGTGTCATTCGAGGCGTGGCTCAGGCACATCAGACCAGTCTGCCCGCCCTGTAAGCCCGAGGCGAGCATGAACATGGTGAATACGGATTCTTTGAAGTTGAGGCGAGTGGATCGGGAGATGCCATTGCCGCGGCCTGCTTGGGCTTGCTCGCGGACTTTTTTCTCGCCGACGGAGAAATGACAGGCAATCATGTTGACCATGAAGCGGTTTGCGGCCTTGTTAGTTATATCGATGATGGGAAGGCGGTCGAGGTTGAAGTGCGGGGTGTTGAAGTCCACCGGAGTGTGTGATAAGCTCTTTGCGAGGGTAATCGGGAAGGTGAAGTCCACAAGGGGGCTTTCGACGCCTCCACCTGTGGCAGGGGCAGCAATGGGCGCGATGACTTCGAAGTAAGATGACTTGCGGGCGATTCGGATCTTTACTTTGCCTTCGCTAGCGTCAATGGGAATGGGAAAGGTGATGGGGTAGATGTGCTGCTTCTCGCCAAAGACAACGTTAACAGTAAACGGAGTTACTTGCTCAGTCTCGATGGGAACCTTATCGGTGAGTAGCTTCTTGCCCTTGGCGGAGAGGAAATCGAGATGGCCAGTGATAGTTGCTATCTTGTCTTGCTCTGCTGTCATGTTGGCAGTAAAAATGGCTTGAGTCTCTCCCTTCGCCTCTGTGGCAGACTCCGCGACGGCACCGGCGGCCTCGCAAGTCGCGGGGTATCGGGTCTGACCAGGCAGATACTTTGTGATGAATACGCTGGATTCATCTGCCAGCTTGCTTTCGTGAACCTTCAAATCCTGGCCAAGTGTTTTCTGGTAGACTGCAATGTTCTGGGCAGAGCTTTGGACCTCGAGACGTACGAAAGCCGTCTTGCGCTCGACTTGAAGCGCGGAAGATGGGACGTAGAATGACGCGATGAGAGGTGAGTTACCGGCCCATCCGGCGGGATCAGGCTCAACAGTGACGGAGAACTTATTGGAAGATTCTCGGTCGCCACTGGGCTTGACGGTGCCCCAGACGAGCTGCACATCATCGAAGAAGTTGTGCCACTTGTGGTCGGCATCCTTACCGGATACCAGGGAACCTCTGACGGTGGGGGACGCGATGTCCGCCTCGTGCGAGCCAGTAAACATGCGTTTGATCGCATTGTTCGGGACCACAAGGGTTACGGCCACAACCTCTGGGATCGATTCCCAGGAGTCGAAACCGCCGAGGTTGCGGTTTGGCTTAATTTCTCTCTGAAGCCAGGGTTCAGAAAATAGCCCCTGGGTGTGCATCTGCAGAGAAAAGTCTTGCCGCAAGTTGCCAGTGAACATGAGGCTTCTTTCGAAAGAGTACTTCTCCAAGAAGAGGTTAACTGTGCGATCAAAGTCGGAAACAGATAATCTTAGCTTGAGGTAGCGCATAAGGGACACCAAAGTCCCTCGGTGGAAGTTTGTGTAGGCTGTATTGCGAATAAGCTGAGCCATCGATGCCTTCGATATGGATAGAAGCTTCATCGGGTTTTCATGGGCAAAGATCTCGAGGTAAAGCTTAAAGAGCACGCCTGCAAGGGCCTCAGGGTCAACCTGAAGTGGCCCGGTGGTGTCAACTCCGGAAAAGAACTTGCTCTGCTTCCAGTTTATGCGGGTGTGTAGCTGAGTTTGGACGTCCTTCTTGTCTTGCAACGTGCCGGCCATGAAATTGATCAACATCTCGTCGACCCATGACACAGCCGTTGTATTGGTCCAGTACTCGACTGCGCTGGCGCCAAGAAGCAAAGACACAGTGGGCCCGTGGCCGTAGAGAACTCTGTCGAATCCTTCCTTGCTCGTGTCCTCTCTCTTCAGCAGAGTTTCCGTGAACACAGAAGACCATGGCTGAGGGGCAAGCAAGGGAAGTGCGGACGTGAGGAGGTTGATCGTGCCGACGTGGTCTGCGAGGTTGGATGTATCGATGGCATCAAAGGAGGAGGGCGCGGCTAGCTTGCCTCCGTACGCATCGGGATCCAGACAAAAGGGCCTTGAGTCAAACTGCCTGCGATACCATCCAGCTGAAGTTTCCTTTGTGGAAACAAAATGCTGAAGAGTCTGGCAGAAAGCAAGAGCCTCGCTCGCGACGAAGCGGATCACAAGCTTTTTCTCGCGTAGGAGATTGCCGCAAGCAGTGCTCCATTCGCGAAACTGGGTTTTGGCTGCTGCGAATGCCATCAATGGTCCATCTTTCGGATCGGGTTTCAACGGAGACGCGTCGGTGAGGGCTGCGAAACCGGTCGCAAGGTGAAATCCGAGGATTGGGTCGGCGCCGTGGTGCAGGACTCTGTGGCTTGATAACGGGGCGATGAACATAGGGTTAGGAATGTCACCGGACCAGCTGTGATTTGGTTTCGAGGTATCGAAGTAGGCATCGGTCGCGTTGGTGATGGCTTCGAAGTTTCCCGTCGAGAGAGGGGCAGCAGATCGCATGCCGGTTAAGCTTTGTCCTTCGCCGCCCATGACGACCTTTCTAATTTCTAAAGATCGTTTGATGGCAGATTTGAGCGCAGCCTCCTGTCCAGCTCGATCATCTGCAGAGGCAGTGTCAAAGCATGTTTTCCAGATTGCGCGGACGTCATCAAAGGTAGCCTCATCGACGAAGGGGAAGACTTTGCCATAGGAGCTAGCCTTCCAAGAGTTAAATGATTCGGATGCCGCGAGTAGTTTCTCGAGCTGATTTGAGAGAAGCTGAGTATCGGCCTTGGAGATGCGTAGGTCGTAGAAGAGGTTCCAGGCTGTGTTGCCGGCGGCGGCGTTATCGAGGAGCAATGAGAAGAGCAAGACATCGCGAGCTTCGAGACGGTCAGTTGCGGCAGAAAGGGACATCGGGAAAAGTCACATACCAAGAGTTGCCTCATCCCAATCGTTGCATGTCACGTCGAATTTACGACTCGCTATGAGGAGGTCAGTCGCTGATCCGTGAATGCTTGTCGCATGTGGGTATCACCGTACGCAGTCCAACCTCGTTGTACGCAGTGTGCAAGATGTTTCTCACATCTCCGCAGCCCAGAAGAAGTAAATTGGCATCAATTCCTTGGGGCAGACCTCTAGCCAAGTTGACGGCAGGAGTGTTGCCTACAGGGTAAAAGAAAGAGATTGAATTGGCGACCGTTGGGGTGAGCATCTTGGCGGCGGCAACGTATCTACGACAAAAAGCCGAAGCTTGTCACGAGTAGACAGAGCGTTCAATCAAGTACTTATTGGCTGTCAGTATAAGGTAAATATTGGTAGCTGAGGAGGGGTAACATACGGTCGAGCGAAGACTTGATGAAATAGCCTTGTCCAAATTTGAAGCCGGCGACTGCTCATCGAACGAGGCAACGAGGGGTGAACGTTGCAGTGAGGGGCAGATTCCACCAACTACCTGAGGTAGGGGACCTATCCAGGAGCTGACGTTCTAAGTAGGCAGGCCAGTCAAAGCTCGCGACCAGAAACAAATAAGCAAAAACCCTTGAGGTCAAGAGAAGGAAGAGTATCACCGATCTGGCGAGTAATGCAGGCTGTCGACTACCGTCCAAGCCGATCAAGGAGATGTGACGATCGTGTGTAGTAGCTGCTAGAGCTCCCTTCGACAGCTGCTCGCGGTGCATTTTCCTGAGGATGCCGTGAGTGGCGGCAGCTGGCAAAGGCTTATCAGCCACACGATCCAGACACCGCCTGGACTGGACGTGGCAGAAAAAGCTCAGTGGGTCGTCAGCCACAGCAGCTGCACCTGCCGGCTGCGATGCTTTTCGCGACTGTTGTCGCGTTTTTGCTAGACATCCGGCTTCATTTATTGGCAAAACAACCCACCACTGCGTCAGACCCCGCTACGAGCTCTTGCAGCATTCAATTCGAAGCCTCAAACTGCCTCAAAACACCTTAAATTTGATCTTTCACTGTCAAGGCAGATCAATACGACCTAGCGCCTGCTGCTTGCTGATCATCACCTCTGGGAAAGGTCGACGCTCGACACAAACAATCACACGAGACGTCCCGCCATGGCTCAGCCCACGCCGCGAGTCCGGCGCACGTCGCAAAATACGCAATACACGTACGTCTTCGAGACAGAACGCCTGTGAGGAGCGTGGATACTGACCTGACCCAAGTTACAACCTCTCGAGACGTATCTACGATGTCAAGACCTACCCCGTCCAGTCTCCCCAAGGAGCCACCATCTTTCTATACGGCCACGACAACGGCGTTTCCATTGCATGGAAAGGCGGCCGCCGCTTCAAGCCCGTGAAGAAGCAGCCTTCCCCACCCGAAAAGCAGAACGGAGCTACCGACGACGCTGTCATGATCATCGATTCAGACGACGACGAGCCCCCGTCCAAATCATCCAAAGCACCGGCTCCTTTCACCGACAAGCCCGAGTTCGAGGACACCGAGGAGGATACCCCATACCCGGAGATCATTCAAACGCTGGATCTTGCCCTCGGCACGGCCGCGCTGCACTTGGCGGTGTTGCCTATGACGCCATGCCCTGCCGATGATGCGGCCTGGGAAGGAGCCGACGTCCTCAAGGAGAAGATGGTTTTTACCGTGGCCTGCGCTACCAACGAGCTCTATGTCGTTGCACTCCCTCTGACGCCACCAAGTCCCGAGAGCAAGGCACGTCCTGAGCTGAGATCCAACTTGTTGGCCGGTAAGGCTGGATCTGGTGTGTGGGGAGAGAGGGTTATTTTCCTCGGTGGACAGTACAAGCACAGCGAAGGCATCGCCATGTCATTAATCAAGCCCAAGACTGAGAAGTCCGGTATTTCACAGAAGCCACGCCTTGTTGTGGCTGCGCACACCCGCGAGGCGTCCGGCACTCTTCGTCTCTGGGACGTTCCCCTGGATGTACAGCCCGGCGAAGCCAGCGGCCGCATCAACCCCTTCCAAACCGAATATCTACCGAGTCCTCTGTCGAGCGTCTCCTTCAACCCTACACATCTCACACAAATTCTGACGGTTTCTACGCCTCACGCTGTTCGCATCTATGATTACGCGCAGCCCTCCTTGCCTCCGGACGACCAGGCCGTAGGGCCTTTCCCCAGCCAAGGGTCATGGCTTCTCTCCCTGTACCACCCTTTCACTCGTCCCACTTCAACGAGGAAACCTTTCCTCGATGCTGCCTGGATTTCCCATGGCAGAGCCGTTCTTGCCCTGCTTGCCGACGGCACCTGGGGAATCTGGGATGTGGACGGCGCCAGCCCGCTTGGTGGCTCCCTCCTCGGGAAGAACAGCTCTGGAATCAAGGGTGCGGCGCTGACAGCCTTCAGCGCGACTGGGCATGTCGAGGGAACGGGTCCCTTGCGCGCCACAGCTGGAGTGCCAAGGTCGAACGGCAACGGGGAGTTCGTGCCTATGACACCCCACACCCGCCGGGATGCTGCAGCTTCCTTGAGTGCTGCCGGCTCTCTGGAACGCCTCGTAGCCGTTAAGGGAGGCATTGTGGTGACGCCTCTTCCCGGCAACAGCTCAGGTTCCGCCGATGAGAGCGTCGTACTGTGGATCGGCGGTCTTGATAATGTCTCCGTCATTCCCGCGGTCAGCCGATTCTGGGACTCGCAACTGCGACGCAGCTCCGGCGGCGGCGTGAACCTATTCAGCGGTACTACGCCTACAAAGATGATCCGACTCCACGATTTGGCCACAGGGCTGTTGGGTGAGAGATGCTGCGGCGTGGGTGCAGCAGTTGACTTTTCCAAGCTCAAGGACAACGATGGTGGTCTTCAAATCGAAGTTTTTGTTATGGGCGAGAGCCGACTGGTCATTGTCCAGGAGTGTGAAGATGCACCCGGTGCGAAGATTGGAGGTGTGGTTTCAACCCGCCGACGACTTTTCGACAAGAAGGAGCCACCCAGCGCCATTATTGTCCACCCCCGACCGGATCAGCCTCGCAACGTTTCATTCAACCTCAGTGTCAACAAGACGAGAAGCCTGCGCGATCAGTCCTATGGACGTGACAGCATTGCCCCTGACGACGATGCCACTCACGACTTTACGCTGCCCATCGGCAGACCGAAGTCCAGCATGGGCTTCGGCGGCTTCGCCAGTGGCCTGGAAGCCGCGGCGGACGTGCAAGGCGACGACGCAGGCCGCGACTTTGAGGAGGAGATGCTGGATATCATGGAAATTGACCAAGCTTTGACGACGATGGAAAGCGGTGGTGGACGCAAGAGGGTCTCATTCACTTGAGATCTGACCTACCGATGTTGGCTGACGAAAAGATTGAACTAGAGAAACAAAATGTACGATACCCATGGGCCGCCCACACGTACGCCCAACCTCGTTGGTACGCGCCAAAGACTAATGCAACTGATGCCTACTTTTCTTCTTCTTTCCTCTTCCCCTTTCATGCAAACACAATCGCAAACACTCGCCGAGGTGTCTTCAGACCAAGGCATCCGCACTTCAAGGTGGAGCGCAAGGAGAGATTCATCCTTGACTGCTCTGTATTATGAGCGGTACATCAAGAACCCCGTCCTCTGGGCGTACCACCGCAAGGCACAAGATCGCAAGATGAAGTGTTGTCGGGGGTAGGCCAACCATGACGGGGCGAGCCGACGGTTCCTATTTCAATGGACAGGGAATTTTTACGGGTGGGGGCATCTGGGTGGTTCGGTCTTGCGAATTGACCATTTGCTCTCCCAGCCTCCGCGTCATCCTGTCATCTGTCTCGGTTCCCGGACTCTGGTTGCCTTTGCGGCCGGGGGAAGATGGGACGGGCGGGGGATGTCAGGGTTGGGAGGTGGTGTCGTCGGTACATTTTCCCAAGTGATTGTGCGTGCAACGGTCCAGACTTGTGATGCGTGACTTGCTTGGCTTTTGTCTTACTTTCTTGCGGTATATTGCCTCCCCCTTCTGTGCCTTCTGGTGATTGCTCAGCGTCGATGAACTTTGCGAGATACTCGGTTTGTTGCGGTACTCATGCTGTCAACCCTTTTTTCTGAAAATAGGCAAAATCTCCAAATGAAGAACCGCAAATGCGGCAAGTCGTCTACCCACAACCACCATCATCTAGGCGCAATCTCGAAAAAGTCACATCAGATTGCCATGTCGCATCTACTCTTTGGGCTAAATGAGGCTCTTCCGCACCCAAAAATTGGCCATTCCGGGATGTGGCCGGTTGGCAAAAGGGGGCGGGGGGGCCGGTCCAATTTGGCTCAATCAAACAAACTTTGGCCCATTGTCTACTTGACGATAAGCGTATCTGGCCACCAAGCATGAGCCATGGGCTGTGGGTTCTCAGATAGATTCCGTCAGCGAGATAGACTTTTCGGGCGGGAGTGATTAGTTTTTGTGGTCTTGGCAGGTCTGGATTTGTCGGTGTTGGAAGTGAAATTGTGAACGAGTCGATAGCCACGTGAAGGTAGATAGACACCACGCGAGATTCCTCATGTGTTGTACAAGAAAAGAAGTTCATATTCAACGCTTGTTGTAATGGTATCAAAAGGTCTATAGATCAACTCTGCGCAACCCAGTTGCCTCAAGAGAATAAAAAAAAGAGCAAAAAAGTCGTAATCTCGTGAAAAAGGGCCTTCGAGACCAAGAAAGCAAACAACGGTCGTCCCTCTTCATCCTCCACACGCCCCGAAACCTCTTCCCGTCCTGGGCAGTGCATCTCTTTCAATGCTTCAACCCCATCTCGGCTCGTTGTCGGGAATCTGAGGCATCCCCCGCGGCTGGGGGGCCGCCGGCGCCTCGGCCCTCTTCTGGAGCTCCTCGCGGGCGCGCTTGGCCGTCGACGAGGGGCTCGGCTCCGGCTCGCAGATGTTGGTGTTGGGCTGGGGCTTGTTGTTGCAGACGAGCCCGCCGCAGCAGGGCTTCTTTGTGTCGGCGATGCTGGTGAAGCAGAAGCCTGAAGACAATTGTTAGTATCTTTAATGAGGTATTGTGAGAGTGAGGTTGTACTGACCTCCTTTGGCGATGCACTGTCTCTTGACGAGGCCGGCGTCGACGCTGATGGCGGACGCGGCGCCGACGATGGCAATGAATGTGACGAGTGTGAACTTCATGATGGAATGTGTCTAGTAGTTGTGTATGTAATGAAGGTGTTCTTTTGAGTTTGTATTGTTGTTGTTTACAAATGTTGTATCGTAGCGAATGTGTCGAAATGAAAGCTCGAAGATAAGACTCGTAAGGTTGATGATGGACAGGACTGCAGCGCATCCCACTCGGAAACGAGGGATCTCGCAAGCTGTTATATGCCCCGTAATCAACGACGAAAACCCCTGCGAGTCGTGCTATTACAAACAGCCGTAATATCAACCCGATCTCTTGGGACAAGCGGGGAGGCTGTGCAATCTTCGGAAGGCGGCGACGCGGTTACACACACCCACGGCACAAACTTGCGCAAGCAGATGAGCGAAGGTGACGGGCGGCCTGCCGTGTAACGATGTAAGATGACCGCCCCTCTGCGGGTACGCGTACGCTGGTTTGAGCTGGGTTGTACCAGGTTTCGGCGGCGTGCCTTTTTGCGCGCGTGTGTGTGTACCTGCATACATACATTACACTCTCCCACACACTGCGCTTTCTGCCGTCTCAAGGCTGGGCCGGGCGTAAGACGTAGGGCGTGCGTGATCAGTGGTTGCGGGTTCGTCGGATCGTACGGACTCGTGACAAGGGAGGGCAAGCTCCTGTGTGGGAGGAGGCACGACTCCTTGGGGAATAACTCCCCGGGGGGGCAAGGAAAAGACACACAGCAACCAACACCTCCGTCGCTGCTCCAACCGGAATTTAGAGTTCACCACATCCCAACCAACAATTCTAGAATCCCGCTGCAAGGCGACACTTGCGGTTTCAGACCAACCCCTGCCCACCAATCGGCGACAAAGGCCCAGCGCTCAACGTTAAATATAGCAATCTTCATTTTTGTCCTGTGTCGTCTGGAGTTCGAAGTTGGGATGAAAAAGCCCGACACCCTCCTCCTTCCCCCTCCTCTGTCTTCGAGCAGAAGATTCATGAAAGTGCTCAGCCAACAAACGCGTCCTCTCCGTAAAAGATCGGATGTCGCTGGCTGGGCTGGCCGTCGCATCGGAACACGGCCGATGACAGAGCAGCGCAACCCCCCC
>NW_026517600.1:0-25273 GCF_026319265.1 Colletotrichum chrysophilum | reverse complement strand
GGAAGCGGCGTGTACTGCAGAGTATGTAGCTAGAGCCTGCGGCCCTCCACGCCACATACCCTTCGGGAGGTCTGCCGCAAGGGCGGCTGCGCCCTTGCCGCTAAGGCGTTAAATACAAAACAAACAAACAAACAAACAAACCATACGAGTACTGTCTATCCCCATATGCATTGCCTTCAAGACTCCTTGCCAATGTTGCGGTTGCTCGTGGTGTTAGTAACAGGCCATCTAGAGGTTGTTTCCCAAAGTGTTCGGCGGCCGAAGCCAGTCCTGCTGTCGATGGCACGAGGGTGCGTGGGGGGATGTCGTCGATTAGTGTGTTGGTGTAAGTTGTGTGTTGTTCCGCTGCTGGCTGATCTGTGCATCCAGGCATCCAGCCTCTCCGTACTCATTGCAAACTTGATCGTCTCTTTGACAACGTCTATGCATGGCGACCAATCATCAGCATCGGACGCGCTGTTTCCTCCGAGAAAGTACGACAGGTTCCCTCTATGCGATTCTGTCTGCTGAAGCATCCGAGTCCGCTGTGCCGTCCACTGTGTGCAGCGAAAGAGGAAGTGCTCTACCGTTTCTGCAGCTTGCCCGCAGGCGCATTGCGCCGATGTAGCCGTAAAAGGCGTAATGGGTTTCGCGGAATTTCATACACAATATGTTTAGTAGTGGTGGTGTGGGGCCGTAGCTTGTGTGGCTTAGCAGCTTGCCCTCGTAGCCGGCAAGTACTCACTGCGCAGGCGTTAACAGAACCAGAAATGAACACAGCCAGAATTGGACGCAACCAGGAATAAACGGGAAACGAAACGAAATCGAGAGAACGCAGCCAGAAATGGCTTACCAGTAAGCCGTCAATTAGGGACCTATCCAACAACCGTTGGGCCCGCCCTTTCCCCCTTTCGACGCTTTTCCGTTCTTCTCCTCTTTTCGCATCAACCAAAAATGGCATTAATGGTTCCTATAGAACCAACAATTCATACCGCAATAACCGCTTGATTACTTAGTCTTCAGAGCCCAGTCTATGACGTTAAACTAAGCTTAATCTGATGGTTGAAATCATATATAAACAGGTGTTAGTCCAAGACGGGGAAGTTATAAGCACTTAGAAGATAATTTGGATAATGGATAGTTCTAGGAATGAATTCTTTACACAGAAAACGGCGCATCCCTCCACGATACGCCCAGGATGATCAATTGCAATGGCAAAGGTCGTTACCTTTCATCATGACTGTTGCGCCGTATTCATTGAAACTCACTATAGCTACGTAGAAGCATATAATGTCTGAGGGCATCATGGAACCTTGCGGCTAGTTTCCCCGAAATCTAGCTCCCAGTCTGACAGGGCTGATGCGGAAGATATCGTGTCTGGATGGTCCACACCAAGGACATTCCCCCTGAGGCGAACACAGCTCTTTGAAAGCTCAATTGCATCTTTCCATCGTTCCTGGTCTTTCCAAGTAAAGGCAAGATTATGCATGCTCGTCAGCGTGTCGGGATGCTCCTCTCCAAGTACCATCTTTCTCGTCTCCATCACCCGCACCTCCAGCTCCTCGGCCTCCTTCCACCGGCCTTGGTTACTGTATGTTGACGCCAGGTTGGCCATACTCGTTAGCGTATCGGAATGATTCTCTCCAAGCACCCTCTTGAACGTCTCCATCACCCACACCCCCAGCTCCTCGGCCTCCTTCCACCGGCCTTGGTTCATGTACGTTAACGCTAGGTTACCCATGCTAGTCAGCGTGTGCAGATGCTCCTCTCCAAGCACCCTCAAGCTCGTCTCCATTACCCCTAAAAACAGCTCCTCGGCCTCCTTCCATCGGCCTTGGTCCCTGTACGTCGACGCCAGGTTGGCCATGCTCGTCAGCGTGTTGGGATGCTCCTCTCCAAGTACTGTTGTGGAAATACTCAGTTCCTTTACTTGCAGCTTCTCGGCCTCCTTCCACCGGCCTTGGTTACTGTATATTGACGCCAGGTTTCCTATGCTCGTCAGCGCCGAGGGATACTCCTCTCTAAACACCCTCAAGTCCGTCTCCATTACACGTAAAAACAGCTCCTCGGCCTCTTTCCATCGGCCTTGCATCCAGTACGTCGACGCCAGGTTAGCCATGCTGGCCAGCGTCGAGGAATGCTCCTCCCCTTGTATTTCCCTCCTGGTTCTAATAGCGTCTTGAACTAAGATCTCCGCCCTGGAATAGTTGCCAAGCATCACCAAGTACCAAGACACATTCGTCAGCAACCTGCTCCATTGCAGCCGATCGTATTCTTCCGACGGCTCTTTGTCCAATAGCGGCTCTACATGGGGCATAAGCGTTTGACACTGCTGCCACGTTTCAAAAACGCCCGATGGAAAATGTTGTGAGGTTGATTGAAGAAATAGTGTCTCCCATTGGTTAGGAGAACCAAGTTCTAAGATCCAAACTTTGGTGCAAAATTGCACTAGCGAGTACATCTCTGAGAAACCTGGCATAGCTGTCATGGTAACGAGTGAGTAGCCCCGGAGCACATCCAGGTCATCCTCAAAGTCCTCGTCACTGGTTTCCTTGTGGTCATCGTCACTCTCCGCACCTATGCTACTGCTGTTGTAGTTGTACAACATATAATCGGGAATATTTGGAGCGTGGAAGTAGCTCATGAGCGAAAGAAGATTGGCCGCCCGAGGCTGCTCCCGTTTGATCTGTTCAAACGTTACCTGCCACGTTACCAGAACAGAATTAGAGACGCCTTCATATCGTCGGATATCGCCTCTATCACTGCGAAGCAGAGTGCCCTTCCGCTTTTCACTCTTCTGGAATTCGTCCAAATATGATTGGACGGTCACCCGGGGACTTCGTTTGAAGATGTACGCTGCTGCTTGGTTCACAGCCAGCGGGATATAGTCGAGGGTGTGAATCAAGCGCAGCGCGGCAGTTTCGTCGACACCTTGGCCTAGTTTCTTTTGGAGAAGAAGTAGCGCCTGCGCCTCCTCCATTGTCGGGACTTGATGGATCATCTTGCCGTTACCTATTAGCCTCTCCGCAGCGTCCCAGCTGCGGGACGTAAACAGGATCTTGCCGTTATCCTTATTGGGCAGGTACGAAGCTGTTGGTATCTTGGCGTCATTGCCACTGCCATTATTCGAGAATAGCATCTTGAAGTCATCTGCATTGTCGACAATCATTAGCCACCGGCTTGTATCCTCTCTCTGCAGCCAGTCACGGACTAGCCCTAGGATATTGACGTCGGGGTCGTGGCGATGGGGCAGTGCCAAGATATTAGCTATGGAGCGGTAAGACTCTTCGAATGTCGCTTTCGTGCTGCCGTGAACCCAGAAGACGCTGGTTTGGGGTGAGGTGGCGTGGACTTCGTGAGCGAATCGTATGGCCATCTGGGACTTGCTGCTGCTGTGTAAGTGTAGGTCTCGAACAGTACCCAGTGTGACATACCCAAATCCGCCCAGACCCACAAGAGCAAAACGGCTCTCGGGTCCGGCATACTGCCTTTCCATCCATGTCCAGATGTCGGATCGGTCCACAAAATCAGGATCGGAGGGGAACGGCACAAGGAAATGAGGATTGAGGGCGATAGACAGATCCTCAGCTTCGCCAAGCTTTAGACTCTGTACACGCTGTTGGATGTCGCAAAGACGAATCCTTAATCAGTCAGAATATGGCTTTGCTAGGCAGGAGGGGGGCTTGCTTACGTTTGGTCTGAATGCATGGTTTCAACTGCTATCTTTGTTTCATTTGCCGTCCGATTCAACTGACGCATATCTTGTTGAATTAGTCAAGATTAGACAGAGTTTGATGTACCAAGTTTTACTTTACTCACCGGAACTGAGCACCTCAAGAATAGGCTTCTCAGCGTTGACACCGTTTGGCGGAATTTGAAGCAAAAGATCCTTCGCGTATGCTGCAGCTACTGTACCATCGCTGCAAACCCTTGCCATTCCTTGTTCTTGTGGGAGTCGGCATAGTCGCATATACCACGGATGACCAAACACGGAAAGTGGTTCATCAGGCCGGCCGCTTCCATCTCAAAGCACAAGATACCCTTTTTCGCCGAAAGCTTGTCTCGTATTTCGGCATTCTTCATCACCTTATTTGCGGAACCAATCAACCCGTAGTGAATGGCAGGGTTGTCCTCATTTTCTTGCCGATCGTGTCGAGACACCATGTTGGCGGTGTTCGCGTGACATGCTTGAGAGCAAGCTGTAGAAGAGTCGAGAGGGTGTATGAAATCGGATTTATAAAGTTGATCAGTACTTGCAGCTGGACGTGAGTGTGTCTTTTGGAGTCGTTTCCATTTAGCCAAAGCCGCCTGCACCTTGGAGTCGAGTTCAGGACCCTGCATCATGTACTCAGCCTCGAGCCCGGCGACTGCATTTGACAAAACTGGTGGTGGTTGGTTCAAGTTCCCGGTTTCAACGAACGCTTGGTTTTGTGTCGCCTTGCCATAGTCATACTGTACGACACCACCTTTTCCAGCGTCACGGGTCCCGATAACAACATCGCCGAGACGTATGTCGTGTCGCTGACTTGGCGCACCACCTCCGACGCCAACCATCAATCCGATGCGGATATTAGGGAAGCTGTGGGCCAGGTCTCTCGCCACTATAGCGGCAGCTGCGATTCCATACTCTTTCTTAGGCATGACAGCAACAACAACGTTGTGCTCTCCCATTTTCCCGAGTGTATAAGTGTTATTATCATTCCGTTGAACCGTTTTTGGGGCGGGATAGTGTTCATCGAGAAAGGTGCGGGCAGCGGCCAACTCCGTGGGGAGTGCACAAATCCAGCCCACAGTGTAGGATTGGAGATCAGACATGTTCGAATAGGGAAGCAAAGACACGAAGATGCTCGTAAAAAGAAAGTCGATGGGGCATGGCGGGTGTCCTCCTCTATTTGTTGGACCCAAGATCAGGCTGGCAGCAGTCAGATAGATAGGACCGGAGTGCTCGGGGGCTGCTCTACTGATTGATTGGCGAACAACATGCTGACCATGCTTCTTGGCTGAAGCGCGAGAACCAATTGAGACATCCCATGATATGTATGCCTGCAGCAGTGCAGCGACGGCTTGTTGGTGCAGGGCATGGCGATGTTATCATTGGCGCGTTGCGCGATGTTCGGTGCGAAGTTGAAGAGGGTGCGGAACGCCTGCCACTCACAATTGAGTAGATGCGGGGCCGGTGTGAGATTGATTGCCTCGTCACCCTGCTCCCAAGACTGAGATCAGGCTGTCAGCCCGTTGTCGTGCGATGCAGCGATCGTCTTTCCTGAGGCGCGTGTTTTGAACGGTCCGTACGGAGCATGAGGCTTTTGAGGCACTTAGCTTTTTGTCAAATCCTTGCGTTAGCAGACCCTTGATTAGGGACCGCTGTGAGGCATTCAGTTGCGGCGCCATGATGACAGCTGATACCGAACCGGCGCCGTCTCCGATTGAGAAGAGAGAAGGAAGCGCGATGGGACTCCAGTCTGGCAGAAGGGATGGGCGTCCAGCGATTCTTGGTCAGGCAGGGACCCCGCAGTCAACAAGTAAGCCGTTCCTGGCTGTAATCATTAATTGCTGCGTCCAATTCCGGCTCTGGTTCTTTCTGGCTCTGTTAACGCCTGCGCAGTGAGTACTTGCCGGCTATGGGGGTGAGCTGCTAAGCCACATGAGCCACCACCACTATAAAAGATGTCGTCTATGAAATTCCGCGAAACCCATTACGCCTTTTACTGTAGCAGTCTGAGTTAAGATAATGTGTTTGCCACTAACTACACATAGATTCTTGCAAAGCAATTTAAGGTAAAGCAGGTCATTATGCTGTCATACCTTGAATCCTGGCTCTTCCGGGATAAAATGGACAATACTAGGAAGATGAGATGTGCTGAGATCAATCATAGTGTGGTGCTAAGTTGGCTAATATTGAAGAAAACTGTAAAGTCCCGGATGGCAATAATGAAGCTGAGGCTTATACCAATGAATCATCTATCCGGCCAGTGCTGTTGTTATGTCGTTTGGGCTGACAAGCCAAAGAAATACTTAAAGCGAACTGGTTTAGCCAAGTGAGCCACTACAGACACGTAACATGCAATGACGGGCCATAACAGACGGCTGAGTATCCATACATTCGCTGTCAGGCAGCATAGCTATACAGATGTCAACCGCAGACTTCCTAATCTTAGCTTCATTACCATCATAGACACAAAAACGTTCTATAAAGCACCACGGGGTTGGATGATTAACGCGCCACTCTAATACGTTAAGCATATAGATTTCCAGCCGAAAAAATAGCCCGTGATTTTGATACATTCCTCGAGGAATATAATTAGAAATACGGTAGACTGGTGGTATTCGGTCCTTCTCTTCAACGAATTTAGAAGCAATCCAAAGCGCAGCGTAGCCAACTAACTCGTAGTAAACCCGCCCGCAGAAAGTTTGCTTGCAGCAAAATCGATCAAGTAGATTAACTGATAGAAATAGCGTCTGAGGAAGCAAGGTGAGTTCGTCGTGAATCTTTATAAGGGATCGAATAACGTTTGGTCTCATTTCCATTATATCGGCTGAAATACAGCGTGTGTCAGGCGTCGTTTCGGACTTAGTGTTTGTCAGCATGCCAGAAGCGACTCGCTCCTATTGGGACAGCACTTGCCTCTATATCTTCCATGTGTTTGATGATATCTTCCGAATACTCGTCATGCAGCTGGTTCATGCCGAACAGATGTGTTTTCCGTCTTTTTATCATGGGTATATCTGCAGGGCTTGAAAGGTCGCCAGCAGCTCGCTTAGGCATCTTCGACGTGGTTGTTGATTGGTCCGAAGCTCAGAAACTACAAAGACGGAAACTGATAAATATTTAAAGTCGTGAGTATGCAGGATCCAGAGCATCCACAATTTTAGATAATAAAGGACTGGCTTATATTGGCTCTATGTAAGGTTATTTGTTAGTTCTCATTCATATGAACAGTGAGTTTAACTGAATGTTTATACCAGCCAGAACCCAAACTGGTGTTACGGTCAGCTAACCCAGCCGGAGGGTCTGCTAACAGAAGCTAAGAAATGACGCGTATAACAGCATCGAAGGTGGTAGAGTCGTTCTGAGTGGATCTAAGTCTTCAAGGGTTGTAACGACCGGTCACAAGACTAGCTAGGCATTCGCATTGTACGATAGCTTAAACTGTCTGAGGAATGTTTATGAAGTTGATTGTCTCTTGAACGGGTGTTGTATCTTGGGTATGTGGATTTAACCCTTCATCTTATCCTTACGTGACCTTCGCTGTAGTTCTTCTGTCTCCCGAGAGATCTCTATAAGTTCCCGTGATCTTGCACATGAAGGTGCGGTCCCAAAGCCCAGTATCTATCTATCTATGGGGCGTTCCTCATTGGTCATGCTTTATGGGCGGGTATCAAATAAGGTCTCTCAAAACATTATACTGACTGCGAGATATCGTGCTATTACTATACATTACGCTGCTTAGTTTAATCGACGACGGTGACGGGACTGATGGGGGTTTGTTATCAACGTGGTGGACAAACCTACCTTGTCCCTGATCACGTTAGGATGTGCCTGGTCCAGTGCTCCCCCTTTTATCCATTGGCGCGCTATTTAACGCCCGCCCAGGTAGGTGAGTAGGGATGTTTAATGGCTAGACGAATTAGTGATTCCGCAAAGCTATCCTTGTGATCTCTCATTGGCATTGAAATCATCTCATATTTGCAGCGAGCGGCCGGCGGATAATAACGTCATAAGCATGCTGCCCTTGCACATTTCTCCAGGAGTCATAACAAGGAAGCGCATCGACTGAGTTGGCAGCTTGAATGAGCTCACTGGAGTGTAAGGTCCTCGCGATTGTCAGACGAAATAACGCAGGGTTCTGGCTGGTCCTTTTCTTACCAGGGCACACGTGGGATTGGCAGGGTGCCGATGGAAGAAACTAACGGCGCGAGCGATATGATCAGACCCGAAGACGCCAAGATTGACGACAGGCGATGGGGCTGCGCAATGACCCCTGATGGCCCGGAGGTCATCCCTTGTTTCGATTGTCCCTATCATTGGTGAAGCGCGCAGAAGCGAAACCTGAACGAAAGAGCTCAATAATGAATAACACCACCCCGGAAACCATCCCCGGGTAGGGGCTAATGGCGCAAGCGACGGTCGACCTGATTAGATCAGGCGTCAAACTTGACCACAGACCAAGGAACTGCGGCGCTAAGATCCTTGCCAGTCTCTAAGCGCCCGTTCCAGCTGCTCCACTGTCATTTCCGATGGTGCCGGCTTCCACGATTATCCATGGAAACTACGAGGGCCTGGACTAACAGGGAACAGGGCCTAGCCCTGCCATCGTTCGATGCGGGCAGAAACGTTAATGTAAGTGACAATTCATCCTGCATCCTTTGCGCCGAGACGGCCGCATCAAGCCGACCGCACCAACGCCATAGTAACATTAATCAGCCGACACGCGGTGCACGACCATAACATAAGTCTCTTCGCTTGATTGCCATGGTGTTTGGCGTGGCTCGCTATAGAGGCATTGACTTGCGGATGCCGCGGGATATGGCGCATTGCCCTCGTGCTGAGTGCCGAGAAGACTGAGCAGCTTTTCCACACGTCTACAAGCTACGCCCGCGTCTGAGACATTGTTCATTGACGTCAGCGCTGTGGTGGAATCGGTGCAGGAGTTTTGAGACGGCTGGTCATTTCAAAGCCCCTGCACCAACAAGACGAGTTTGAGTTTACTCACGCATCCAAGGCTAACGTGCGACGGCTAACTCACAGCAACCCGCGTTAATATCGCGCCACGTGAGCGATGTAACCCTACAGCTGTTGCTTGTAGACAGCAGCAATTTCTCTGATTCAAGCAAATAAGATTTCGTCATGTAGCCATCGTCTGAATCATCCACAGGTTGAGGCTGATATATCACAACATGGGCAAACTATTGGCGATGCGGAAGTCAGTTGATAGCATTCTTACCGATGGCTCCAGGAGCTTGATGACAGTTGAAAGCCCTTGAGCCAAGCGGCCGGAGTCGGCATCTTCCGGGGTGTGTCCGTGGTTGGTCCGGGTTGACGGTGCCGCGACGGCCGCCGCAGCCGCGGACATTGTTGCATCGGACTTGCGCGCTGACGGGCGGGTGGTGCCCTCCCTCATTCAGCGCCCGCGACCGATCTTCTCCTTGCCCAAACAGCAGTTTTCATCCCGCCTAGCAAGTCTCCATTAAGACTGAGCTCTTGGGACTTGGCCGACCTACTGGTATCGTCAATGGCAACAAACAACGAGTCATGAGCGATGATCCTGGACCACATCAAAAGCTGCTAAACGAGGCATGGAATCCCCGTGCAACTCCCCACTCGACAGGACGAGCACGCAAACGACGCAGCTATCTCGAGACTATTATAGTTGATGGCCAGGCGATCACATAAATTGAACGCCACGCCGTGCAGATGGTCGAAATCACGTGAGAGGTTTAGCTGACGCCGCGGACGGCTTGAGATCAGTTACAAGACGCTTCACGCCTGGCAATGTCATCTTCGCTAAAAATTGAAAAACTGGTTCGCCAATACTGTCACCATCCACAAGTCTTGACTTGCTATATGGATGGCCATTTCCCCTTCGCTACGCTTGGCCATCGGCGCTCACGACGAGCCCGCCACCTGCTTGCTCGCCCCCGGTCACCAATTCCCGACGCAGTGGTTCGTGATATCACCACCCATGCGCCGGACATAACCAACGAGCTTGGTGTTGCCCATTCCGTTGCGCACCAAGCTCCAATACGAAATTGATCGATGGAATGCAAAGCCGATCCAGGAAGCAATTGGTGTTCCAGGAAGTCCGGGTTCTCCAGCGTCGCAGTCGATGTATTGCAGTTATGCGGCGCATATATAATATAGTTGCCGTCAGTCGACTGGCGTAATTGGGAGACCAGCAAAGATATTCAAGCGCTATGGACGACTTCCCAATAGACGATCAATCCCTAGTTCCCTCCTTCGGGGACAGATCGCCTGCGCAATGGCCGACAAATTCAGTTAGTCCTCCACAGCATTCCTACCTTTTTGCATCTAAGCCACATGGTTTCCCAAGTCAGCACGACAGCGACCAACAGGAGGATTTCTTCCATAACGGGGAAATGTCCCAAGCGTTCGACATAACGGGACTGGACTTGACTGGCGACGACCTCCTTCACAACCACATAAACCGCATTCCAATTGACCAGCTAGTCGACCCAGCGTTACTCAATAGTTATGGCACAGGCAAACATGACCAGGTAACTTTTGAGCCTTTTCAGGATGGTCAGTACCAGTCTACCATATCGACTGCGCGCGTTCCACGTGATGGCGCATCAACGCCTGCGTCAAACCCTGCCTGGACCAACAGGTCAAGTCGACTTGCCAATCGAGACTTCAGATTTCGGGCGTTGCCCAAAGAAACGCCGACGAAAAGACCTACCAAGGAATGCAGACGTTCTGCAAGTGGCCGTCGAGAAAACGTGTATATAGAAGATATTGATGATGGAGAACGGGACGGATGGGAATGGGGCCAGGATCCTTCGGAGCGCGCACAAGAGGAACCATGTAACAATGACGACTTCGGATCCGGGAGGTTTTTCAATCCGCCCCACCCCCACAACCGTGTGTCAGTAGATGATGCCGTCGTCGCCGCTGGCGATTTACTAGATTTCTTTGGACAGCCGCAGACGGACGGGATGATAGCCTCAAATGACCTCGAGGCAATTGTGAGAATCTGGAGTCAAGCACGCAGAATGCAGTAGGAGTGTGTCGTGAAGAAAATAATAAGCTACGTTGGAGGCATGTCCAGATAGACCAACAGCCATAGGCGATATCAGCAGGCTGTGTATCAAAAAGATGTATCATTGTTCCGTCTAGAAAAAAAGACATTGACACACCACAATGTCCGGTGAAAGAACATGCGTTCCTCCTAGGTCACAGTATCTATAACTGTCTCAGTGTGCTGTCGGTACATCTACCGATTTCATGTGCTCATTATTGAGGCACAGAATCTCCACAGTCAAAATAAATGGTCATATTGCGCAAGCCGCACGTGAATGTGGCATCTCTGTCATCATACGCAAAGCTGTACGCCGTTGGACACGTCTTCTTGAACCACGGGTTGCTTGCTCTACAACGGCTGGCGTCAAACTCGCCCCTGCAACAGTATTCGTCGGTTTCATACACTGCACAGTCAGACTTACAGCCAATGGGAGCGCTACCTGTCTGCACGTCAGTAATCAGATTGGATTGGGGGCATACCGTGCGATTCCGGTGATCTTCCATCCCAAGATGAGGCGGAGCCACACAGGTAATAGGCTCGCATGCGTCGTCGTCCGGCTTAACTGTGATGCCGCAGGTATATCCGTCAACTAAGTTTTATCAACATATAATCCTTAGCTAAAGAGGTTGTGCATTATACAAACCGAGGCTGATGTCGTAGTAAATCTTGTCACTAAGGACCGTTAGCTCGAATAATGTGGTCAACGTTGAGGACCGGCCCCAGCAGCTTCGACTGCCGCAGTCTCCAAGAACACAGCCTGTTCCATCCGCAGAGCAGTACTGGCGGGCCCAGAGCCGACCGGACCAGTTTGTTTGAGGTAGGGCAACCTTGAATGTTGAGTTAGCTAACAAGGCAAGGCCCTCCGGTAGGGGATCGCCGGAGACGACGCCTCCATCGCTAAGAGTGGGCTCCGATAACGGAGAACCCTCTATAGCGGGCCATATAGTATGGTCACTAGAGTTGTTGACGATGGTTAGAACAACGCTCTGTGCATGCAACGTGGTGGCAAATATTAAAAAAGCGAGCATCATCTTTTGCTAATGTAAGTATCATATGAGGCCTTATATAGACAATCGACAGCAATCAGCGTTGCTTGACTTGACTAACCGGCCTTATTATAGAAATGCGTAACTAATGAACTGAATTATGCATAACTACGTAATATGCTATACCGGAAGATTTTATTACCCAAATAACGTAGTTCATTAGGTTTTAACACTACTTATAAACTAGCTAATAGATTTTGGTAGGTCCAAGGTGGAGATAGAAGGGGAACTTGAGGCAACAGCATATCGCTGTTAATGGCAGCTGATGAGTCCCAAGCTAGTATTGGACACTGGCCTCCTCCAAATAGGTCCTGTGAGCCCATTGGTGGAAAAGGAGGATAGTCAAAGGTCGGTATGGTGAAGTCGAAGTCAGAAAATGGTACGCTCTCCAAGACGGAGAACGGATTCTCTAATGACTGCCCCACCAACGACACCTCGACAGGTGGCTCCAGATTTGGCAACGCTGGCGTCTCGCTTTCTTGTGCTAGCGGCCCTGTTGTTACGTTTGTCTGTACTGAAGATCCTTTCATGTTCCGGATAAGATGCATAAGTTGCGGCAGGTCGTTGCAGTGTACGGCTTCTGCGACGTCTTCGGCGAACCTCTCCATCGCCGTGACTCTCTCCCTCAGCCTTTTCATTTCATCGTTCACCTTTTTGCGGTGCTTTGCTTGTGCTTCTCGATTGCGTCGCCTCTGTTCTGCTGTGGTTCGAGTCATGTTCAAAACTGCGTGAAGTGTGAAGAAAGCTAAAACGTGACGCCAATAGCGACATAGATATAGACCGTCAGCAGAACGAACAATGTTCATACTGCCACACCAAATGCAGTCCTCATACCTGCTCTGGAATCTGCTATATTTGAAAACACTGTCACTCGGTTTCAGAATGGTGCAGGGGTGTTTCAGGTATTCAGTCATGAGGAAATCTGTAGAGAGCCCCAGTTTGCATGTCTTATGACAGCTATCAGCGTCTGTTTCTGCTTCTGCTTACTTTTAGGCTCAACCTAACCTTACCTATGCTCTTACAGTGGTATTAATGGTAAAATGAACCAGTTGTTTGAAGTTCACAGCTATATTTAAGCATACGTAGCAAGGAACGCAACGGTCGGAGGTGTTGACTCAGTCTTTTTAGTACTAGTTTCTCGAAATATCGACATCTTTCCCTGTTCATGCGCAATTAATAAGGCATAATACAGGCAGCCAATATGTATATTACGTATTTTTTTGCGAAGTATTTACTATTACTATCTATGTATATCTGGCTACTCTTGTACGGAGGGGCTGACCCGGTGAACGTGGTCGCGCAATTCAAAGTTAAGTCCTAGCGGAAGAGCTGTCCCAAGATAGTCATTCAGCATTGCTGAATTTGAATACTGTACAGTACATACACAAGCCTATCTTCCGTTCAAGACCAATTGAAACCACGACATACTAGCTCGCCAACATAACCGTCTGAAGCTCGGTGGTCGTTATAACGTGCTTGCAGTCGGAGGATTCAGTCGTTTTGTTGGTTCGGGATGGTCTCTTTGCCCGTTAAGAAAAAGCAAACATCCCCCTATAAGGTGATCGGGAAGATTGTTCTTACTGGATCCATTTGCCAGAACCCTCACTGCGACCTCGATCGGCTTTTATTCGTCGTTGTCATTTCAGCGTAACTCACGCTGCAAAGTTTTCAACAACCGTGGTGGTTGAGCACCTTGCGGCTAAAGCCATTTCCACCACGCCATTCAATGATTCTATTAATGGCTCGCGCAGAGATTCCGCTCATTTTCATACTCTACTGCGTACCAGCATGGGTCCGAGGTGTTATTGATACATTTTATTTTACTCTTTTTATAGTGTGTAGATGCAAGAGCCACAAGAACTGCATGCCACGCAATAAACTAAACGGCTGTTTAGTGGGCTGTCTTTAAAGGACTCATTAATATTATTTGTAGAGTCTCGAAGATCCATTCTTCCTACAACATCAACGACGACCTGATCATGACATCGAAAGTTGTAGCAAGCCCACAAAACAGCATGTGTGCTGCGGTCCAAAATCTGCTCGCAGGCAGCATACATCTGTCGGTCACAGCGCATGAGCGTGATAACTGTTCTAACGCTACATATCGATGCGTTTGTTGTGCTTCAACATTCATCTTTTACGTGATCGGTCTGGCGGTTTAGCCGGTTGAAGAGACCCATACTCTCTTAGAGAAGAGGAAGATACTGTGTGCCCAATAGTACTCATATTGACAGACCCAGGATATATCGGCTGTGCATTACGTTTCAAACGCGGTATGCATGATGCACCGACCACCTCCGCTTCACTTATCTTTGTAGTAATGATTAAGCCATGCATATCTTGAATCATCTGATTTACTGCAGATTGATATACATAGACCTGATGAAGGAAAAGGTTGACGCTATATCGGCTCCAACATGCGCCCCAAAAACTAAAACGAAATCGGCACTCAGCCCTCGAGGCGGACCATGTTTCTCAATCACAACGTTGCAACCTCAATCCAGCTCTATCCGCTTATCGTTGCACGGGAATTCTTGCTGTTCGTCGCAAACATAACATAACAACATGGCCTGCCCCATCGAGCCACTGATAGGGTCACACAACCAGACTCCACATAGTAGCGGCGCCACCAAGAAGGTATGTTCATTTGCAATAACACGATATCCCAAATGTGGTGATGCTAAAAATAAACAAATAGGCTGTGTTTGTAGCTGCTGTAGAACTCTAGCGCAGATCTCATGGATAGTATTGGAGACCTGTAGCAGGGGTGTCACAGAAAAAGCTAACGATGAGTTAGAAAACAGCTATGATACGGTCGCGTTGTTATGCGCGTGTTGTTTTCTGTATCAGCCCAGCAATGTAGCCACTTAACATTTCAACCAACGGCTATTGTATCTTCCCAGATAGAAGTCCACTGTCAGTCTTCAGTTTGCAGTGGAGCGCTTCGAGTCATTAAAAGACATCCTGCTACGCCTATTAACCGCCTAGGGCAGACCAATTCGAAGCGTCCTTTCAAACCACACCGCTTCTTGCACTATTACTCTACACTCATCCACTCGCAAGCATGGCTGCATTAGCAGAGATTCAATCCGACGTTCCGCCGCATTGGACCATGTCTTCCCGGAAGATCGCCATCGTTGTCTCGTTGTCGATCATGTCCCTGGTCATCGCCCTGGACGCCAACATCATCGTCACTTCGCTCTCGGTGAGTCAATGGCGCTCAATGCTGGCGCTATGACTTGCGTAACAGACTAACAGAACAACGAGGCCATCATCCAGGATATTGGTGGAACATCGACGCAGGCTTTCTGGGTCGGCACGGCGTACCTGATCTCGTGCGCAGTCGTCATGCCGTTCATCGAGTCTGTCAGCAACGTCTTTGGACGCCGTGAAGTCCTCATCCCGTGCATTGGCTTGTTCACTGCGGGCACTTTGATGTGCTGCTTCACGTCTGAGATCGCCTTGATGATTGCAGGGCGCGTGGTGCAAGGTGTCGGCGCTGGTGGGATGTACGTTCTCTGTCTCGTCATCTTTACCGACATCGTGCCCTTACGTCTGCGATTCAAGTTCTATGGGATTATGCAAGGTCCACCATACCATTGCCGTTAGATACTGTCGTTATCATGTTCTGTTGCCCTATTGCTAACAATCGCTCACATCAACTAGCCAAGGGGCCTGGGCGATCGGGTCGATATCCGGGCCAATCATCGGCGGCGCCGTAGCTGAACACACGACGTGGCGTTGGGTTTTTCATCTCAACCTGCCGATCTGCGCTTACTGTCTTGCCTTCTTCAGTCTATTCTGCCAACTGAAAAAACCGGTCGAGACTGTTGCAATCACACACATCGACTGGCTGGGGGGCTTTCTTTTCACGGCGTCCTGGGTTTCTCTACTCGTCGGCATCTCGTGGGGTGGCGTGCAATTTGCGTGGGGAAGCGCCCAGACTGTTGCGCCAATTACGCTGGGTGTCGTCGGACTGGCTGCGACGATCATCTACGAGGCCCGATACGCAAGTCATCCCTTCTTGAAGAAAACCATATTCACTAGTGTGAACTCGGTACTTGTCTACATTCTGGGCTTTCTGCAAGGTTTGATTGTACATCCCTGACATTACAAAAATGATTTGGCCGTTATCTACTAACACAATTATCTCACATAGTTGTACGGCCAACTATACTACGTGCCGTTCTATTTCCTCTCTGTCCTAAGTTACACCCCAACGACCTCCGGAGTGGCCATGCTACCGGTCTCCGTCCTTCTCATTCCAGGGTCTATTGTGTCTGGCGTTATGATCAGTCGGCTGAATAGCTACCGATGGGCGATCTGGGTCGGATGGATGCTGACGACGGTTACGTCTGTCCTGCTTATCATGTGGGGCGTCGGCACTTCTGTTGTCTTCTGGGTATGCACGCTTATGGTTGGGGGGGTCGGCCACGGGTTTGTACTGAACGCGCAAACATTCGTCTCTGGTGTCAGCACCCCAGAAGAGAGCGCCGGGGGGTCGGCGGCGATGTACCTCTTTTCCCGGACCCTCGGCACGGCGATTGGGGTAAATGTTGGGTCATCAGTTTCCAGAACTTTATGGCCATAAAACTACCGGAAGAGCAGTCTGCGGTAGCGCACCATGCCGAACAGTACGTTGCCACACTGCGCAGTCTACCGAGTGGCGCCCATAAGGACTCTATCTTAAGGGCCTACGCGTTTGCATTCAAGAGTGTGCATACCGTCTTTGCCGTTGTTGCTGGCTTTGGACTTCTGCTCAGCTTCTTTATACCGCGTTACAGTCTGGATCGAACCTTACCTTGTCGTCGCACGTCGCTCAGCGAGGATACAGATGGGGAGACCAACGTCAAAAGTTGAAGTATAGGCTTATATTAAGAGATACATACAACCTAGTCTGAGGTTCCCTATCTCAACTTGCGAATCTATATTGGAGATAAGTAGCAGACACAGACGGCTTATTGCTCATGTCCACAATAGGGGGAGACTCATAGTTGAAAGAATACTGCGGTTGTTGAGTCGCGGGCAGCTCGACGACCGCAGGGGAAACATTGCCACTGTGTACCGTCCGCTCTGTGTGATCGTGGTGATGGGCTTGGGACGCGCTATGATAATGATGGTGGTGGTGGTGTATCTGAATGACAACTGGCTTTCCTTCTTTGCATCTTCTACAAACCCCAAAAGAAGTTTTGTCGCCCGACTGTGCGGCGTATTTTGCATGGAAGGACTTCGAACGCGGCAGATGGCAAACGACGCACAAGTGCTTAGGAGACATGTCTCTGCTTGATGAAGCGAGTTGGGGGACAGATATTTTCTCGTGGCAATGGAGGACTTGTAATGTTAAATACTCGGGGTCCTCTCTCGAACGCTGGATTCTGGCGAGCAAAACAAAGGTGGTCAGGCTACACACAAATACCATGGTTTCATAACACGTCAAGTCTCTAATAGAGGTGACTAAAGTGCTCAAAGTTTTTAGGACGTAATCGATTGACTACTCTGTAGTCCCGTGACCGCTTCCATAGTCATAGGTAGGTGTGGTAAGTGATTAACGGATCCAGTGCAACCACAAATGTTCCAGTGATCCGACGTGGAAAGATTCGTAGTACTAGTCTTCAGCCTAGAATTATCACTCATAGCTTACATCGGCATAGAGATCCGGCTGATAGATGGGGGGTGTCAGCCGTTTCTCATCCGACAACCTATGAGAATAGCTTACATTGATAATCACCGCCCTAAAAGGCCTCATAGAATGTACTCCGTCGCATAAAAGGGTGCGAAGCCCAGGTAATAACAGTGAAATCACGCCGTATCGTCTGTGTTCCTTGTCATGTGGTTACACGGCTGCCGTGCGACCGGGTTATTTGGTTTGCTATCGAGACAGTCCTTTCATTACAATCAAGTATCCCTTGTCCGCGCTTTAGGTTACTTGAGAACTCTCGAGCAGAAGAGGGTCTTTATATCGGACCACATAATTTGCGCTGCTCTATCTGTATCGATTAAGTTGATGGAGCAACGATCGGCCACCGAAGATGTGAGCGAATCGCTATTTAGTCTGGTGAGCCAAGACGCCAGCGGATGTCTCGAAGACACAATCAGGCTGTATGAAGCCGCTTTGATTGAAGCTCTCGACTACGACCTCTTTGCTGACGACGGTGCGGACGTCTGCCTCGCGTGGGAGGCTGCTTTACGCTCTCCCATTGTTGCGACGCTAAGTGTACATGCGATGAACTACCTGGATTCGAGCTCGACCGCGGCCGCCACGAGTGCTGCAGCCAATGCTTGGCACCTGGCCAAAGCCTTACTGGAGGTCAGAATGCCGCCAGTTGATCTGACGAGATGTCTTCAGGGCCAAAGGACACCTCCCCACGACGTTGTCCACCAATTGTTGATCCTTTGTCTATACTTCCACGGAGAGGGTAGTTGTCATTCGAATGTGACGTCTCAGACGCCAATCAATAACGCCCTATTATAATATAAGCCGAGATGTTTTGGAGATGAAGAGCTACAGTCATTAGGATATCTTAAAGAGTGTCATTCCGTTTTCGGGCTTTTCGAACCACTCCACACCGTCTTCGAACTAGGGGAAGAGACTGTCTCGGAGAAAGCGGATGAGCTACTGTGAGTGGCCGAGGGTATCAGATATAATTCCATTATCGGCGACACTGCACGGCTTTGGAGAGATAACAGTGGAGAAACGGCGGAAATACGAGGATATAATATGAGGATGATGTTGCAGTTTATCTCTCCCTTTGATGATAGATATAAGCGATATCTATAGCGATGTTAAACTTGAGTATCTCTTAATTCTGATGGAAGTGTGTTGAGATATAGACGATAAAGAGAGACCCTAATAGCTTATTTGGGGGTGGATAAGGTGAAACTTTCTTATTCCAGCAAATCATATAAATATGCATCCACATGACAGTAAGATATCGTGCAAAAACAAAAGTTTTGTGTTTAGATGTATTAGAAACTGATTGAATCCTCGCCGTTCTTGCCCGACTTTGCTGATGAATACGTAGTCCAGCTAGTTATCTGATGTTTATGAGCAACGTATTTTGCTTATTCTACCTCTGCTCCGCTTGTAGGCTGTCCGTTAATGGTCCTGTCGCTTTTTATATCTGTATCTTTATCCTCAAACTTTCGTTTAGATGTTCTTGTGTCCCGTGCTCATTGATTTAGGGCTTCCGATTCTGCTTTGTGCTAGAGATAGTTGACCTGACTGATTGTTAAAAACGTATGGCGGGTATATAAGCAACCACTAAGAAGAGAGAAGCTTTAGGTTCAGCTCAGTCCATTCGACAAACTGGATAATAATAAGCATATAGAGCGCCTGCTTTTCCAGAAGGTCCACAAGAGCTTTAATAATAAGTATTACCAATTAGCAGGCGAACTTAAGAATAGCAGTCCAGCGTGTCTAGAAGCTCTATCGGCAGAAAAGGTTGCATCGTTTCGGCATGATAATACTATATTCATGAATATTGGTTGAAGTTGGTACGTGTCAATATAGACAAGGACATCGAAATTGGGGCGCCGGGAAGTGTGTGGGGGACGTAATGTAATTTATTCTCTGAACGTATGATGACCTCTGCGGTCATCGTCGATAATCTCAAAAATTGCCGCAGAGCATGGCAAACTGTGCGTTGAAGTAGTCGGCCTTGCGCCGTACGCAAGGAGCAGTCGGACGGCGGCCGTGCTGTCGTTGCGCACCGCAAAGTAGATCGGAGGCTCGCCCCACTCACCCGTGATGTGTGGGTCAGCGCCGTGCTCTAAGAGCAGCCTGGCGCATTTGAGATTGTTATACAGAATGGCCACGCCCAAGGGCGTATGCCAAAAGTTTTGGCGCGTGCTATCCTCCTTGATTCTCCCGGAGTTTTGAAGATTGATCATAGACCGGCATGTTTGCACAACAGTCTCGCTGTACCCGCCATCACTTTCCCCAAGAAATCTTTCGAGAAAAGTGAACCCCTCTGTCTCTTTCTGTAGGTTAAGCGTGCCTATATCGCCACAGACAGTGTGAAGTATCGTATCGCCTAGCCTGTCTCGTAAGGTAAAGTCGATGTCCTTCTCAAGGAGCAGGCGGATGACGGCCTCTTTTATTGACAAGGCCGCACTAGCACCGTCTGCCCAAAGATTCATGAAGTCAATAGCGGGTGTTCTGAGGACCATATGAAAGACATGATCGCCTGTGGGGCCGCCGATACGCCCGGCAAAGTCATGTGCCGGATGAAGGGCTAATGCGTTCACTATACGTGGGCCTCTAAGACAAGCCTCGTAAAGAAGGAAAAGACGGTCTTTGGACAAGGCGACACCCATCAGACAGAGAGCTTCCACTTGAACCACGTCGCCACTCATAATAGCATTCTCTAGATCCTCTTGCGCCGTGGACGCAATTGTCGCCGTGCTGCGACGAGAAGACCACGACCCCGCCAACGAGTTAACTGCGGTGTCGTCTGACCCGAAACTTCGGGCTGACATAAGAGACCGCACATTCTCATCCGATAGACGTTGGTCAATCCTGAGTGCTGAGTCTTCCGCCAGAGGTGCCGACGCGGGTCTTAGAATTTCTGACAGTATGTATTCTTGGCCTTCACTTCTGCCGACGTCGGTGGCATTGGTGGCCTCCACTAACGTGGAGGCGACGCTGTAGCTTGAAGACCAAGATGCAGCGGGAGACCGTTCTGCCAACGTTTCATCTGAGTATGTACTCGTGGGTGATGGGGGCTGGCTTACTTGCGCCGTGTTCATCGTGGCAGCTTCTGAGAAACGTAACGCCTAAAGATTATTCTCTAAGGTTTCTAGCGCATTATCTATATATCTTGTGATCGGCTAGGTAAAACACTACATCAAGGAACGGTTACCATTAATTACGACACACTATATAATGCCGTTAAGATTAATAGAATGACTTCAACTGACTTTATATATAGCTGCTTATCTATTTGTCCAATGTCGACTCGTAACATGCTAAACACGTAAGTATCTATAGACTACTCTTCCTAGCTACTTAAATCAAATGTCCACAATATAGTTACAGTAAAACATATTACTTATTTAATTACGTATAAAACAATTAGGTCATTTTGATAAGCTATAGTAGCTTGGCTGTAACCTTTAGGAAGGGTTTAGTTAATGACTCAACATAAGAAAGGCGCTCTTAATGACATAAAGTAAGATAGCTCAAAGCAATAGCTCAATCTAGGATGTGATTGGACCCCACACCGCTCTCCTCGTCTTCTGTGGAAGCCCGCATCAATTGAAGGACCTTTTACTGTCCATTAACGAATACCTCTGCCGTTGTAGCTTTCGTTGGTATTCCGCGATTTTCGTGGCTGTGCAAGCTGAACTGCATTCTACGCTGCAGCCTCAACTTCTTGCTCTTCTGTCGCTGTTCCGACAGGAGATACTGTTTGCGGAGAATCGTGTGCTGAAGCATGTCCCTTCTTTTCCGCGCATTATGAATCTCATCGCTAGTTTGAAAAAGTCGATGTCGCCATCTGGACACTATGGTTTCCGTTTGAGACTTATGTAGCCTGCAAAGGGCTCCATCTACGATGTCGTCAAGCTTAGCGCTTGCGAAGTGCACAAAGCTGGCCTTTTCAAGATCGCTGCAAATTCTCTTCCTGCATCGACCGCCAGACTGGGATTGACCTAGGCACTTCCCCAGACTGTTTAAATTTAAATACGTCATAAAGTCCGTGATTGAAAGCAATCTGGGCATAACCATAATGCTAGATACAAGGACAGCTGTCAGTAACTGGGGCCTAAATATACAAGATTAAACCACTATATTGTTACGAGCGGGTCAGGGCAACCAACTGTGGCACAAAGCAAAAGCTTCGATAATGACAAATCCGTTGTCATTGTCCCCTGTTCTGCACTATATAGTTACAATCCTACAGTGACCAACTGTAGCGGTCGTAACATATATTTCGAACACTTTAGTCTTATAACATAAGATTACTATAAACGCTAGAAGCTTTAGACATACATCCTCTATTACAGGTTATGGCTAGCACTCATATAAATTATTAAGGTTTGATTTAAGTTTGTGCTAGTTAGCTAGGCAGTATAGGTCTAGAAATATCTATATAAAGTACTAAAACTACTATAATAAGCTAATCTAAAACATTTATAATTCCTTTCTAATTTACTCATCTATCCAACTAGGTACAATAGAGCTATTATATCATTTATTACATATAGTGCTCTCATATACTATGTATTATGTATCGAAGCACAATTGCTTATTTAATGCTCCTCAGACATATTAATTAATAATAAATGCTTAACTTTAAATATATAAAAGAGTACGCGCTCTTCATTATGCTTATAATGATGTATGGATGTTGAGATAGTATATATTATTATAGTTATCTGTAACATAGTTTTCTGGGCTCTAACAACCCGTTTGTATACCTTCACTTATAGGCTTGAAAGCACCTTTATCTTTAACAGACAGTTTCTCACCTCGCTCGACAGCTCTAGGCTGAAGTTCATCAGCAGAAAACTCACAGCCACTCTATTGAAAGATGATAATAATTACAACGGCTTTAATCCCCCAAGATTGCTGCGTCTAGCGATCGCATGCATCATTTGTATCGAGAATACAGCCATAGTCATCTTTCCATGGTCAAACCAACGCCTTTCTGCACAAACAGTTGCCTCACAGGCAGGTAAAGTGTCGTTTCTCAGCCTGCTGCCTCTGTGTCTTCTCGCTATGCCGGAAAACTTGATGTTATCACGCGCCATGCGGCAGTGCAGAGAACAATGGTTCTGGGCACACGCTCTATTTGGATGGCTTGTCACTCTAGATGTAGCTGTTCATGTGGTAGCATCGCTCGTTGCGGCCTCTAAGACCCAAGGTAATGCAGACCCGACTGGATGTCATTCAGGACTAGAAGACAGCTATCACTGATACACAAAAACAGACGGCACCTTAGGTACATGGACTACGGGATTTACAGTAAGGCGACAGGTTTTGCGGTAGGGATCGCTTGCTAACACCATTGTTCCCAGGCAGGAATTATTATATTCTTCGTGGCGTACCTGTCCAATGCCAGGCTACGAGGAGTAGCCACAACAGTCGTGCTTTATTGCGCCCGGCGACCGGCGTATACAGGTTCCCTGCATTGGACGAGTGTCCATTGGATTCTGAGCGTCATCGCGTGTCTTCTGATGGTTTTTCATGTTATATTACGTATTACCTGGGTGATGATTGTGGTAGTCTCAATTGGGGCCATCACGACGTCCATAATGCAGATGACGCGGCAAGCTTCGGCTCTAGAAACCGATGTTATAGAGGTCATGAGGGTGTCCATCTCCTCAGAGAGCGTCCTCGTCGTCCTCGAAATCAACCTTACGCAACTCATCAGGGCGGGCGAGTCGTACTACTTCAAGATTGACGGTACGCCAACCCGCGTGGCATGGATTCGGCGCTATACTTCTAAGAAAGACGGAACTCGTCACAGGGCCCTTCTGATTGTATTAAGCCCATCATGCCCCGTTCAATCCAGAGAGATTCGTGGTCCATTTGTATTGCCGATCGCCCCGGCCATAAGAACAGACAGAACACTTGATATTTTGACAACGGACAGCGGCATAGTCGAGGCTTACCAGTGCTTTGCATGGAGAAAGGTCTTGAAACAGAGACAGCCTGCTTCTTCCTTGACATGGGTAAACGAGAGTCCGGAAATGTTGGAGGCATGGGTGACGTGCGTGGGATTAAATTACGCAAGATACAACAAGCAGCCCACGATGAGAATCATATGCACTGGCAGAAGCCGTCAGCTGTTGGCCGATATAGAGTCCGACAACCGGACTGATTTGAGACCTAATGCTAAAGGACTATTTATACAAAGACTAAAGCAGTACCGCGAGGCGCGGGTGATGCTCTGCTCCCCGGAAGGTGACAGTCTGCGAGATGTTCTGCAGGATCACATGCCTCTAGGACCTCACGGTCCGTACAGTGAGTAGATAAGTACAAATCATACAGACTATGAAGACTGACATAAGTATAAAGTCATTGGAGAGCACCTGCGATCGCACCGCATCCGCGCCAGTCGGTTGGATTTAGATGCAAAGACCAAAGACCATAAGGTCTAACCCTATCTCTAGGAACAGCATTCATGTAACGTTAAGTTGAAGATAGAGTCATAACAATTCAGTTCAAGATGAGAACAGCAGCATAAATAGCCAGCGAGAAACGTGAAAGCGTTATTAGTCGAACCAACTGCAGCCGAAACGCTCCAACTATAGGCGTAATGGCTTATTGATGATAAACTCTAACAATGTCTCAACATCGTCGTAAAGCACGAGCCAGTCGATACTCTTGAAATACCTGGTCTTTTTGAAAGAAAAATATCTTCCTACCACGATTATCCCCACGTAATGCGCCGCACCCGTCGTTCGTCGCTGTATCCGACACCCGCGATGGAACTCCCGGGCGATACCCCACTCCGCTCCATCCGGTCTTAACCCGCGATCGACTGCTACCCAACCGCTAGACTTTCTAATATTATCTAAAGTATCGTCCGCCAAGGCGAGTGTCTCGTCACGCACAGCACTATACGCGTATAGGTTATGCAGACTGAGACTATTATTGCTAGTACAGATGCCGATAACTGCCAGACAGTCAAAGCCGTGAGTTTGTAGAATGCGCTTCGCTTCTCCATCAGCTTCGCTGTTCAAAAGGTCCACCATCGGCATAAGAGTAAACCAAAGCTCGTCTTCCTCCTCTACAACGTCCTCGTCTCTGAGCATAGCAATTTCGTCCAGTGTTGGACAGTCGAGTGGCTCTGCCCGTCTCGTCGGCACCATACAATCTGCTATGTGCACTGGCAGTGCAACAGCAGAAGTGGTCAACACCGCGCAGGAACTGGAGAGAGCCTGAGTCGTGTAGACTGGGGACGGACACAGTCTAGCGGCCTGTGGCTGCTGCGCGCTCCGTTTTGTACTCTTGTGTAACGCCACGGAAATCTCTTGCCGCGCGACCAGCAGATGTTTTTTAGGCCTTACACAAGGGTTTTCTGGAAACTTAGAGACCGAGTCGCTCGTTATGCCTATAGTACTTTGAGGTCTCATATCGTGTGTGAAGTTAACAGCGCGAGGACTTGGGCTTCCGGCATGGCTTGCGTGTTTTGGGAGGAGTCTGAGTAGCTTGTGCGTAGTACGTCTGAGATCTGTAGGTGACGGCATCGTGTGTTTTGAAGCCTGACTGGTCGTGTCTCACTGGTAAATTCTCAGGACGGTAGGCTCAACGTGATATATATGTTACGGTCAGCTATCCGACAGTAGGGTCTGCTAACAGAAGTTGGGGATTGACGTTTAAACAGTACACTGGGGTCATGGTCGTAGGTCGTAGGTCGTAGGCTGTAGTAGATCAAGTCTTCAGAGGCTAAGGTGATCAGTCTTAGACTCAACAAGTAATTCGCAGTGAAGGTGAGCTGAAAGTATCTGTGGTGATAATCACAAGTTGATTGCTGAAGA
>NW_026517599.1:0-25494 GCF_026319265.1 Colletotrichum chrysophilum | reverse complement strand
GCGTGTACTACAGAGTATATAGCTAGAGCCTGCGGCCCTCCACGCCACATACCCTTCGGGAGGTCTGCCGCAAGGGCGGCCGCGCCCTTGCCGCCATGGCGTTAAATATTAAACAAACAAACAAACAAACAAACAAACATTCTACCCGTGGCAAACAACTCACAAGTGTCTCGTGAAGATATTATAGGGTATAACCTGGCGGCATGTCCAAGACTTTGATGACATCGCATCGTGTTCGAGCCCATTTGTGTCATGCCCGTCCGACAAGAGGAGCTTCATCGGCAATAGGTTCGCTGCTGGGATGGAATACTTGTTTGACATGATGCCTCATGGTCTAGACGCTGTTCTACTTTAAGTTTCGCAAGTAATTGTCCAAGATCGTGGCCCGAGGTGCTGACACCACCCTGATAGACTCTTGCTAGGATGAAGACATGTTAAATAGTAGAACACCCGGAAGGTTATTTGCTTTGTCTGCTTGAAGTTGTACCGGCTTGTTTGTAGAATAGGTAGCTTGTGGCTCGTCGTAAGTGACAACATGAACTTTTGTTTCAATATGGAGACAGTCGTTGTGCTGCTATTTGATGATGATCGGATTATGTGACATGGCGCCTCGTCAAGCCGACCACTGCACCTGCTCACGAGTGCCTGCGTCTGAGGTTGCTCTCTGATTTCTGCGCATTTCGGGGTTTCTGTACCAATATTCGACGACTTTCGGCAGCTTCTAAACGTTTTCAGTTTGCGAGGGTGAACATATTCTCTTCACATAAATATTGTGAATCTCCGGGGCAAATGCTCGACAACCCGGATTGGTTGATGGAGACTACGCTACAGCAACGCGCAATGTGGTCGACTCGAACTTCATCACGTCATACCGAGTTCATTGTCTCCAAAAGGAAAAGCACAAGAGGACGGAACATGCTTGGCAGGGGGAGTAGGAAGTCCCTCTGTCGAAACGTATCAACAATATTCGTTTATTTACCATCGGCCACAAAGAATCACGCATCCCCCTGAAGGTTAGATTACCTTCCTACGCGAGTTGTGAAGCTAGTGAGCATGGCCTTTGACGAAACTACGATTAGAACCAGCCATTCTATAAGATTATCGGCGTGTCGTGAGGTGGGATATGTCATTCTCCTATTGCTTGAGTGAGCACATTGGGCGGTTAGCCTGGCTTGGTCAGTTGGATACATCACCTATCTAGCGGAACTTATGAAATTCTACCGGAATAAGGAGTAAGAAATGTCACAAAGCTGATCGCTTCATCGTGCCTCTAATCTCATAGTGCCGGATCCGCTTTCGGCACTAAACATGCGTATTGACCTCGATGTGAATATTACGATGAGCCAAGAGAGACAGTGGAGAGATTACGACCTGTTCCCTCTCCTCAGGTCACAATAGCTTGTGATCAGTGCAACCGAGCTCAACCCCGAGCCCACGTCTGTTCCACTTTGCTGATAAACAATTAATGAGATATGTATCGATCGGCTCGGCGTATGAACATAATGAAACGTCAGAAACCGTAACAACTGTTTCCGCAGGCTACCGATACGCTCTGTCGGTTTTCCGTTCTCCGTCGGAGCCGCGTCAACGAAACCCCGAGCGAATGACGAGGAAGTGGACTTGATTGATTGTTCCTCGAGGTAATTCACGATCTATTGACACAGTTGGTCGTTGCTTCCGAGGCGTCGGTTACAGCTGATGCCAACCCATCTCCCCTGTAATTCGCACACATCGAATCAGACAAATAGCGCCATACAAGTCGGGGCTCCCGTTTCCAAATAACGCGAGTGAGCTCTGTCGACTATGGCACAAAGGAGCCGAAGCAAACATGATCTAAATGAAAGATAATAGGATCTTGCTTTGACTCCATATCTGCTTCCGTAACATTCTGCATGTCTAGCTGCTGATATCTGCTTCAAACTCAGGTGCGTGCTTAGCAAGCTAGCAGTTAACTCCCTGAAGTAAGCAGATAGGAGAAGCTTTCCATGGGGTTGATAGACAAAAAGGGTTGTGTGCAGAGTGATCTTTGCGAAATATTCCAGCGTTTCCCAAGTCAATTAAGACCATCATGGCACAGGCCTAGTACAACTTGAGCCCTCCGCGAGCGACCAGCGCGTCTCGCAGCCGTCGGCGTGATGTTTGACCCGCCGCAAGTCCGCGCGGGTGGCCGTCATGGTGGCGAGCCTAGCCAGCAGAATACCGAAGGCCGATTTCAACATATCGATTCACTGTGCGATTGAAGAAATCGGGGGTATTCCACCTGAGCTTAAGAGCGAGTTGATCGTCAACGACAACACAATATCACTAGCAAATGCGGTTTTAAGTAGAAGTACAATGCTTTCGTATACACCACGCCGAGCGTTCTTCGTCACACTGGCAATCATCGGTCCGTCCATCCCGATTTCGGGTGCTTTAAACCAGCTTTAAACCAGCTTCGGCCAGGCACAGGAACTCGGGATATTGTGATTCAATCGGGCGCGGAGAGGCTTTGCATTTGTTCCCGTATGCAATGGAAAGACGATGCGACTCATGCATGTATATCAGTCCATAAACGGCTGAACATGCATCCCTTTCGGACGCGGGGCCGAGATGCGGGCGTCAGGCCGCCTCGTCCTTCATCAGGAACAGGGTGATAAACGTCATTTAGAAGATTTCATCTTCAGAGGACGCAATGAAAGTGACCTCCCATCAATTTGCCGCATCTGACGACCGCGATGACTTGACCGGTTGAGAAAATTGGCGGGCCGCTAGGATCAAGACTTGGTCTTTTCGACTGAATCGGTGAGCTTAGCCACGAGTCCGATGAACAAGGCGAAGCCCACAGCGACTACGTTTCAGGATTCCCAATCGCAAGCCGTTAGGAGTGCTTGAAAAACTTCCTGCGAGATGCAGACCAAAGATGGCAATGCCGTTAAGCCCGCTCGGATTCAGGGCGAGTCATTAGGACGAGGAAATCTTGCGAGAACCCAATGGACCATTTGTCGGCGGCGCCGTGTAGAAACTTTGGAGATCGACGCCTGACCAGCGTTTGAAGCTTCAAACTGTCTCAAAGGCAAGACGTAACTGACGCTGTTAGACTGCAAGCTCCTCGTCCAACTTTGCGGCCAGGTCTTCGATTGAAAATCATCTTCGCGCCTTGACCCAAAATCGTCTCATCGACCTTTCAAGTTAGCCTCTAGACACCATCGCGCAGAGTGTGCACCTGTCATTATCTTATGCCACACCATTAAGAAAGCGACGAACGATGCCTGATGACGTCCGCGTCATGGGCGACGGTGATCTTCCCCAAGCTCTGATGGGCCTGCTAGTCTTTGGCGGTCGAGAGAAAGGGCGCAACGCCGGTGCCAGTGCCGAGAGAAAAAGGTTCTTCGAGGCGCACCTGACCACATGGCAGCACTTCGACTCGTTCTGTCCTGGGCGACGCCAACGTGGTATCTCATGAGCCGAATTGCAACTGAAATATGGCGCACATGCATTGCAACACGCCAGCAACCCCGCGCGATGACGACCTTCTGTTCAGAGGCATTCCTGCTGGGAACAAGCCCAAATCGGCTGGTTGTTGCTAACCCCATGCCTCGCGATCAAGATAATATCGCCAAACGCCTGCTGCGCGAAGCTCATCCACCGCAATTGCTCCCGTCTCGCGGATGGTCCTGACGGATTCGAAAGGTTTCAGTGCTAGGATGCCAGGGACAGCCTACCGCAAGTAACGGGCTTCAACTCATTCTTCGCAGTAGAAAAGATATTACCTTTTGTTTACCATTAGTTAGGTAGCGCCGCGCGCTGTCACGCAATTCCCAAGAAAAGGCCCCAACCGCCACATTCAGGATAGTGCCGCGCTTATCAGCACCATCGACACGTTAGTATTGGGAGTGACGTAGGTCATCAAATTGCCGCTCGTCGAAGCTCAGTAAGCTGCATAACGAGGGGCGCAAGACGCCTTTTCTTAAGTGCATGCTTCCAGCTTCAATAGCAAGATCATCACCACTTTGACACCAACTTGTGAAGATGATGTTTTTATGGAACATTGCAGACTGCGTTTTGGGAAAGCGCTGAGATGCTCCGGACATTCGGTAGTAGGTGTTCTGAAGCTGAAGCGCAAGAGACCTCATCGGCTGAAAAGTCTGATCTTAAATGGCGAAGCTCGTGGAAACATCGGATTCCTTTAGGAGCAGCAAATTCAGCCGGTGTCCTGATGCAATTCGAGTATGGCGAACTCCTTGATCAAGAGTGGCAGTTCTCTAGACGCGCTTTCGCAGGAGATGCGTCTGGACAAAGAGACTCCCATTAGCACCGTCTGGATTTCCGCTGCAAAGCTTGAGATGCTGGAAGAGATGTTAGTGGAAGGGACTAAGAAAATGAATCAAGCATAGCTCAGCTAAATGCAGATCCTTGATGCGTTCCCCGCGCGCAAAGTGGTCATGATGAGCATAATGGAGATTGCTTGCAGCTTGTCACTATGTCTTCTGCCTCTGACTTCTGGTGGCCCAAACCGCTGGTCATTGGGTCGCGATCGTGCAAGCCGCTCCTTGTGTACTAAAGACAAATATTTTAGGACCACATAGGAAAGAGTCGTGATGGCGTGGCGTTGCCGGTGCGTATCGAGGAGGATGAGTATAGTGATTCTCAAGCCTGGTCGGATAAGGATGTGGGCCCCAGTTAGTAATCTTGTAAGATTATAGAGAACGACATTGACACAGAAACACCTTCCTTCCCCAGCTTGACAAAATGATTACTGATCTCTTTAGAATGGAAAAGAATACCGTCTTCCGTGAAGGCCTACGTTAGGCACAGTGAGGCCTGGCGCTGGGAGTATCTCAGTTCATGTTGCTGCATGACGCGCTGGGACGAACGAAAAAGCGGTGAAAGCATGAGTTTGAGGCGATATGTAATGGCAGCAGAGGCTTGCTGTCGACCATTCTTCATTGGCGTCAATGAGATTGGCTTCAAAAGTGAGTGTCGCAGAGAAAGGAACGGTCCGTTCTCCGTAAAATGGAAATGGATGGTGTCTCACTTAGCACGAGCTTTGACAGACGAGAGCTGAGCAAAGCCCACATGGCCGGGCTTTACGATAATCTTCGTACATCATGAATTAGCTTTGGCGCCTGCCTCTCTCGAAGTCTCGGAATCTGAACCTCGCTTCCACTCATCGCGGAACTCTGCCGAATGACACGTAGGATGACTTTCTAGGCATGAACAATAGACCAGCTAGGGCTTGGCTGACATAATTAATTTCTCAGTTGTCATTCAGTCGGATGGCGGCATTGAACGTATGTGCCAAGGGAGGCCGTCTCACGTCCCGCGGTGAAGGATCAACGGTCCTGCACGGGCTTCAGAATGATTGATCCGAGGGATCACGGAGGAAAAATCCGAAAAGTAAAATGTATTTACTGCTTGCAAGTTGCCTCCCAGTGGGTATTCGAAAGGTGATTGTGGCATATGGAGGCGCCGACGGGATTGCACTGGTAGTGGTGATACGGAATGCCTATTCATGACCGGAAGTGTCTTTGTTGCTGGCTTTGGTATTCGTCGAGGAAATCGGGGATCCCCCTGCCACGACATGAGGGTTAAACTGCCGAGGAGACCTTCGTATTTGGGACCGAGGTAGAGAAATCGGGTTGGGACGCGGCGCCGATTGCTCGGAAAGGCGATGATCTCGGCGTGCTTGGGAGAAGAGAATGAAGAGTTGTTCGAGAACACCAGGACTGTCGTTGTGTTAGTGAGCGGGTCGTTGGTTTGGTTCAAGGGAAAGTGCCCGAGGTCAGGGAGAGTGGGTGGCGCTTACGCTATACTGGTCTGCGGGATGCTCGGGGAAGGCAGGGTGCTTGTCTTCTTACAGTGACCGACTGCCGATTCCAGCGATCAAATCGTCAGGTGGTGCCTGACCCTGAAGGAGATGTCACAAGGCCCGGGCCGGATCAATTCTCCCTTGCTGCTCGGCTAAAAGTTGAAACGCCACACAAAGATTCTCAGGTCGAGCTATCAAAGCTCTTTGAGCCGCGCAAGCAACCCGACGGTCAGATGAAAGAGCCAAGACGAATACTGATCCGCGGTCGTGCTGGAGTCGGGAAGACTACTCTGTGCAAGAAGATCGTACACGACTTCGTTGAAAAGGAGATGTGGAACAATCTGTTTGCTGGCGTACTCTGGGTACTGCTGCACAACCTGAAAACGTGGAACGATCCAAAGCACGGTCTGACGGGTATGCTTCGTCATATCTATCTACAGCAACATCCAGACGACGCCTCTCTGGCCAGCGCCTTACAACAGTATGTGGAGAATTCCACATCCCGCGGTACCCTTTTCATCCTCGACGGCCTGGACGAAATCTCCGAACTTTTAGACAAACGCAACCCATCCATGTTTGATTTTCTTGTAGGGCTGCTGAACCGGACGAACGTCATCATTACGACCCGGCCGCACGTCTCGCTTCCGTATGATTTCCAGAAACCTGACCTGGAGGTGGAAACAATCGGCTTCCGCTCCGATCAGGTGGAAGATTACCACGAAGCAGTTTCGACTCTGGCAGTATCCGAAAATATCCAATCATTCCTCCAGAAAAGCCCGCTGATGCGAAGCCTCCTCCGTATCCCGATTCAGTTGGACGCACTCTGCATTGTTTGGGACAAGACTCTGGTAAACAATGGCGGGTTCAAGACGATGACCCAAGTCTATGAAGCTATTGTGGAGCGGCTCTGGAGGAAGGATATCAAAAGATTGAAAGAGTCACAGCCGCATATCGAGGCGTTGTCTTCGTCCGAGATTGAGGACCATACCAAGCAAGAGATTCATATTCTTGAGTCTCTAGCTTTTAGCGGCATGCACAGTAACCTGATTGAGTTCCAGTCAGTACACCGCGAAGCTGTTCGAAAGTTTGTACGTTCTTCGCAAACTAGCTTGCCAGTCTATGAAACCATGGGACGACTCTCATTTCTGAGGACATCGGATGGGTCAGCAGACCCTGCTACCCGAAGCCATCATTTTCTACACTTGACCTTCTAGGAGTACTTTGCTGCCAAATACTTTGTGCGAATGTGGTTGGATAAACAAACGCTACAATGTGTTGATTTGAATCGCCGGGAGAAAAGCTACAAAGTCTCTCCAAAGGAGTTTCTCAGAAGAAATAAGTACACTGGACGGTACGATATTATGTGGCGTTTCGTTGCTGGATTCTTAAGTGAACATTCAAAGGAAGAAGGCGAAGATGAGCTGGAGCACTTATTCAAAGAGATTGAGCAAGAGCCTGTCGATGTTTTGGGACCAGCACATCAACGCCTCGTCATGCATTGCTTGAATGAGGCACTAAGATTACCGGATAAACTTCGAAAGGACATGGAAGACAAACTACTCGACTGGGTGCTGTTTGAGAGAAGCATCACAAGATCATCAACGTTCATTAGAGAATCAGAGATTCCAGAAGGAGTGTTGCATCGCGCCTTGAGAGCTTCTGGAGATAAAAGAGTCTTCTTGGACGTATTAAGGTATTCTCAGAGGAATCTATCAGACGCAACCATGGCCGCCCTTGTGGAACTCTTCAAGCACGAGGACAGCGACGTACGAGAGTCCGCCGCTGAAGCTCTAGGCAACCATTCGACATTATCAGACAAAATTCTTGATGCATTAGGAGCACATGTCCAGGTGGAGGAACACGTTCAGTCGGCCCCGAGTAGGTTACGTCGTTCTGAAGACCTTGAGTCTTTCTACGAAAGGTTTTTACGACGCAGCTTCAGAGAGAATTCTAGTCTTTACGCTGATGAAAGAAGCTGTACTATCAATGAAGGGTCTACAGTCAGGAAGGCGACGTTACAAAACCATCAGTTCCAGGAGGCAATTAGGAAAGCGCGTGGCCAGTTGGACACTGCGTCTTACAATTTGTGGGGTTCTCCTCCATCGCAAACCGGACATCATTAGTCTAATGTCGTCTTTCTCTCCTCGTCGACACCCTCGTTATGGCTGGGAGCAGCAGCAGGATAAGAAACAAGATGGCGTTGAATGTTCTTTTCCAAGGCCACAGAGGCAACTATCAACCATTACTTGGCAACAGAATGGGGTCATACACTGAAGCGTTTCACCAATGGTGTTCCAGCCTCTTTGCCATGCGCAGCCAGACTTTATCTGGGTGATCGCCCGGGCAGTACACGTACACGCCTTGGCAGGAAAGGAGCTATTTATTACCACTGCATATCTACCAACACATATCAGGTCCTTACCGATACCCACCTGTGCTGAACCTATCTGGGTTTCTGATCACGTTCTTCTAGTGCCCGCTACTCCGTCTTAATTCGTCACTTGGTCTGACTTTGGATTAGGCAGGTGCAGTGATGGTATGTCTTAGGATGAGATTATATAATAACTTAGGCTCGGGAATAGTGCAGGTAGCCTCTTCTCTGTTACTTTCGTTTCCTTCTCGACCCGCGCGTTTGCAGAAGCTTTTTACACTGAGATAACAGACGAATTCTGTTTTATTGCAGACTATATATAGCTATAGAACAGCAAAATATGCCTTTCTTCACGATAGTAGAAGGCCTTCGAATAACTACTATCCAGCAAGGCCTGGACAGTTCAGTGACTTGCTCAACAAAGCAGACACGAATCCTTGTATTCATAAGATCTCACCGATTCTCTTCCAATACATTATGATTGATAATCAAATTCATAGTAAGGCCTCAGGTTCGCACTCCACCGTTTGTATAGCAAGCGAGCGTTTGTATAGTGGAGGCAGGAGCCTTTTACGGGCAAGTGCACCTGCCTTCACGAATTCCATCAGCCGCCTGGAAACTCATGGAATCAGATAAATGAGCAGGGCAGCTAACTTTTTTTTTGAAAAGAATTCAGGTTCCGCTTCTTGCAAACAGCACCTCAACCTTAGTGACAATAACAACACAATGGCGACTTTCCAGCCAATATGCGCCAACCGAGCGCCAGACAAAACCAAATGC
Source organism: Colletotrichum chrysophilum (assembly GCF_026319265.1). NCBI lineage: Eukaryota > Fungi > Ascomycota > Sordariomycetes > Glomerellales > Glomerellaceae > Colletotrichum > Colletotrichum chrysophilum. Next base: position 16,555 of record NW_026517599.1, on the reverse strand, counting down.
AACAACACTGGCAGGTTCGCTTGCAAGAACTGCCTTCTCGTCACAGTGGGCACCGCATTCTCCATGGAAAGATCTCGTCTCTATCTGCTAACCCAGCCTTCCTCCAGTACTGTGGCCCTGAGTGTCAGAAGTCTCACTGGACTATGCACAAACCCGACTGCAAATCTCACCTTGGAAGGGAGAGCTGGCAGCCTGACTGGGTCTTGGAGAATCGAGCTCCGGCCTTCATCGGGAATGGTCCTCCGCAGGTGACCTATGGAGCTGGGAGTTACCTTTGGGGCAACGTTCCAGCTTTTGACGTACTCCGACTTGGCGCAATCGAAGGCGTCTCCTACAATGAGCAGTTGCGCCTCTTGTTTGCCGATGAGTACCACAATCTGCGAGCTTTGAGATGAGTCTGACTTACCACACATAGCCTCCGGAGACCTTCGAAATGTTGTCAAGACCATTGCCCAACTCCCCGATAGCTACACTCAGCCTATTGAGGTGACTATAAACGACTGTGATCTGAATATTGTCGCTCGGAACGTCATCATGCTTCTCATCAGTCTCGTAGTGGACGATGTCGACATTGCGGCCGACTGCATCATCCACGTCTGGTATTCTGCCCTCCTCTGCAAATCCGACCTCGATATGCAGCATCGCATCCGCCCAGTCCTCGAGGAGGTCTGCCACAAGCTGAAGGGAAAGGGTGCTGACACCCTCCAAGCAAAGACCTGGACGTTCGGCCAGCGGTCGCTGAGACTCGTGCTGAAAAGGTCTGCGTGGGACGACCTCTTGTCCTTCACGGACACCCCCAAGGGCCTGACGGCTAATCGGGCACATGAGATTCGCAAAGCCGTCACCCTCGCCGAGAGCAGGAAGGACTATCGTGATCGTCACCTTCTGCTCCAGTCCCCGTCCCATCAAATCGCCCTAACACGCTTCCGCGAGGACAGACTTCTGCTTCCGTTTGGAGCTGCGCGTGATGCCTTTCGGCACCCCAACCCGTGAGTAACAGATTTTCTTCATCAGAGGAATGGAATATGTGGCTAACAAGCATTAGAACCATTTACCAGGAAGCGAGTTGGCCCATGTACGACAATGCCGAACCCCTCAATGGATGGTCTGCCAAGGACGTCCAAGAGACTCAGACCGGGCCTGCGACCGCCGACATCTACGGCAAGCTCTTCATCAGCCTTCGTACGGTACTTCGGGCATTTCTCCGTCGTCTTTCAAGCTCGCAGACCTCATTTAGACTGTTCCAAGTGGATGCATCTGCTCTTCCCAGGTTCTTGGAGAACAGCACCTTCAGCCGGATTGAGGTAAGTAGACATTAACACCTACAATACGGCGAAAATCTTCAGCTAACATCTCTCGTACAGGTCTCCAACATCTCCGATGCCGGATATCTCGGCATCCATCACACGCTCAACCTGATGATTCCCCTCCTTCAAAGCCCTCTCGTCGACCCCCACGGGACGCTGATCACACTGTTCATGAACGCTGTGGATGAGAATGCCACCGAAATGGAAAGGCTTACAGACATGAAGGCGGATGGCATGGTGATGAAGCGCATTCACAAGTACCTATCGCCCAGCGGAAGACCGCTCAATTATTACGACACCACAATCTTCAAAATCATGGCTGCTCGGGATTGTGTCCCAACTTATGACCACGTCTTTGACCGGTAAGTAGCGTGGTGGAGCTGTTTGCTGTGCGTTTTTGCGGCGTATGCTAACTAGTAACTACACTCCAAGGCACGCTGCGAAGCTTATGTTCTGCCAGAGTGCTCAATTGGTTGGAGCCGCGATGAAGGGAAGCCACACTGTGATCGAGAAGTGGCCGTTCAGATTGAAGCTGAGGCCCGGACAGACGGGCGCTCAGGAGGAGTTTGATCGCCTTCTCGGAGGAAGAGTTTCGAGCAAGGAGCGTTACGTGGAGTGGAAGAGAGTTTGAGTGTCAGGATGAGGCATAGAAGACGCGGAGTGCGAATCAAGGACGACGCGGTGGACGCTATTATATAGCCATGCCCCCTTCCACTCATAGGAACATAAGAGTACTTACGACCTTTTTATCTGTGTCCTACAGCTCTGGGTCTGTTATTTTGATTTGCAGCTTCTGGTTATTGGGATGGTCATGATATTGTTGAGAGCAAAAGCTCCGAAATATTAGGACGTATTGTTGCTGCCTTAGTCTATAAACAGCTTGAGCAGAATATTAAGGTTGTTACGACGCGCACTACCTGTTTTTGGCCGCCATCTCGAGGAGGCTTGTTTACCAAGATGGTCTTCTGGGCTTCCTGTTCCACCCCTTCTGGAGCAGTAGTGAATCCTCGAATTTCCACATGCATGCACATCAGAGCAAGACCTGGGAACAATAGCCAGCATCTGGGAATCCAAGCACTTGATGAGATTTCCTCCTTTGATCCACTTCATTAGGTAGCTGCTTTCCAATCTGCTACTGCCTTCTTTCATCCTATTGTAGAGGAAGGCAGCTGTTTCCTCATTCCTCATCCAGCCAGGCCGCTCCTTCTCTTTCAAGACCGCAGGCTGCTTCCAAGGCCCCTCCTTCCAGCTAGCAATTTAGCATCTAGCGCCTTCTCTTCTCTTCCTCCTACATCACCACATCCCTCGACCGATTTTCATTACCCAGCCGAGCCAGCAGCTCTCTCCTTCGCACGTATCAACCGACCGCTCCCAGTCGCTATCAACTGCTAGGGGAGCATCCAAAGGCACAACTTCCTTCCTCAACAACCACGAACCAGGCACGATGTATGCTGCTACCGCAAATCCCAAGCTGTCGGGTGACCCGAAGCCGGCCGAGGAGATGATGCTTTGCGCTATCCGCCCTATGTTGGTCAAGCCTGGTATCCTCCCCCATAACGATCCTGGTCACAATACCCTCAGAACCTTCATCGATCTCCTCGACACCACCGCTACTGAGAAGGAGCAACGTCTGAAGGTCTCTCCTTTTAGAGCCGTGGGCAACACTTTCGACTTCAGGGACCCCGCCAAGTGCCACCTGCCGAACGTTTGGCAGTTCGCTGACCAGGCCGACCTCGCTCGCCTATACGACGCCGTTTTCCGCAGCGACAAACAGCCTGACTTCGTCAAGGCCGCCAACCTTCAGATCTACATCTGGTTTCCCCAGCGTGGGCCCCAGCCTTCCAAGAAGCCCAACTTCCACCATCTGATTGACATCCGGAACCTTACCCTCTACGGCTGGTGTGGATGTCTCCCCCGCGACGACCCAAAGGTAAATTTAGATGATCAATCTCTCCCTACACATTATCACTGATACTTAGTATCTATGTCACAGACGAGCCGAACGTTAGTTCTGACGACGGACCGCGTGTTTGAGGACTGTCCGCACTGGTCAAAGTACCCTGCTACACCCGTTAATCACCTTTCTGGTAGCCACGCGGCGGCGTCCCATGGCCCCCCTCCCGTCCCGATTGGTGTCATCAACGGTCACTTCCCCCACGGGGTGCTATACCCACCTCCACCAGAGGACGAGAACCCGAACGTCGTCCCTTACCATATCTACGGTGGCATCCACTTGAACCATAGCCGCGGACTAGCACTACCGCCCCCAGGCATCCTCTCGAATGACCAGCCTGCGTGGCCTGAGTCGCACATCGTCCCCAGGGAAATTTACCTGAGCTCGTCGACATCGCAGCAGTAGGCCCCGCCGATAGCCACGCCACGGACTCATCAAGTCTCGGCCGTCGGGTGCAGGCTAGAAGAATGCAGGGAATGCAGGGCGAGCTGACGCACTTATGTTCGTGAGGTTGCCGATGATGGAAGGGGGAAGGAAAGGAAGAACACACCATATGTGTATATTACGTTAAGGGCGAGGAAGTCCGCGGGGTTGTGAACATGACGGCAAGTCGCAGCTGGGGGTATAGCGTCTTATTGAGGGCTAGGGAACCTATCATATCGCGAGGATGGTAATTTTCACATGGGAGGGAACCGCGAACATACGTATTGCAGTAAGCAAATCATTTTTTATTATGGCCTTAGTAGAGTGAGTGGCCGACTATTTCAAAGAAAGGCAAACAATTGTGACGAAGGTTGTGCGGCCGGTCCATGCCAAATCTTGTGGAGGAAGAGGGGCGAGGTGCGATAATCAGGGATTCCAAGTGGTCCCTGAGACTGGAGGTTGGGCTCCGTACGTCCGTCTACCACTACTCCGTACATAGTTGATATTAAGGAGTTTTGTCGCAAGATTACGTCTTATCTGCTTTGCAGGTTCTGCTGCTGATCACTGCCTTAAGCGTGAAGCAGTTTAAGCTCCGGCCAATTCCACGACAGGCACAACTTGTTGTTCGATCCGCCATGGCGCAAACGGTGCAGGAGCGAAAAGGGCGAGGTAATGAAACTGAGAGTGAGGGACTCAAGCGTGTCTTAAGAGAACCAGAAGACATGTAAGAAGGTGTGAGAGAACAATAACACTGTATTGAAGTGGTGGTGATGTCTGTGGAAGGAACTAGCTGGGCCGGGTTGGCTGGCGGAGACTGGAAGACCCTGGGGCCGGGTGGCGTCACAGCCGTGGGCACCTGGTGGCGCCCGAACCCCAACAGAAGGAAAAATAACAGGAAGGGTCGGGGAGAGTAAAGAAGAGAGACGCAGAGGCCCGGCGGCCTAACACGTAGGCCCCTCACGCCCAGCCATCCCTCGCAGGAAATCGAGCATAACGAAAAGGTCTTGGGGGAGGTGGGTGGAGGTGAAAGTGAGGCGACGTTGAGAAGTCCAGGGAGGAAGATGGCGGGGGCGTGAGAGAAGGTCGATTTCGTCGGGGAGGGGAAGGGGGTGGGCGGATAGAAGTAGTTACGGACGGAGGACGGTGCGGCGGCGCAGAGGTGGAGACACAGACGGGCACCGTTTCGCGTGCTGAGTCATCTGGGATCCTGCTCTTCTAGATGAGCCCCCCCTCATTAGCTTATCTATGGGAGAGCGGACAGGATCCCGAGTTTTCCAATGGGTATGGTCATATGTGCCTGTTGGTGCCCGCACATTCATATATATAGGTATTGACGATCTGGCTACCTGCCGTGCCTGCGTGTGCGGCTTCGTCATCGGTGAGTTTTCTATCGACAGCGCATTCTAGGTAAAAATAACACCCATTGATATTGGCATATGACTCTGCAGATACAAGGTTTTGAGAATGCGGTCCTTGAGTATTACTGAGACGGCAACAGCAATCTCAGACGGGCGGCCGCGATTCGGTGCACGACGCCCCACAGCTCCGTCTTAGTGTATACCTTAAGCCGTTCAAGGCTCGGGTAAAGTGGGTCCAGCACCGGGTTGGGTCCCGGGTTGGGTCCATAGCGGTCACCTCTGAGACAAATCTTTGTGGAGCTGCCTCCCATCTGAAGCCGAGGCAATTCTTTCCTACAAGTCAACGGCGGGCAACCCAGTATCTATCTGATTTGAAGTTCAGCATGATCTGTGCAGCACGGGAAAGGGGCAGAAGCTCGACACCTGGATAGAGACTGGCCCCATGAGCTGGTGTAGCTGCTTAAAGGGGCTGCTGCCTGTGCGTCGCGAGACATGCTTTCCGGAAATGCCGTCAGACGGATGCTCTCTCTCCGATTGGTGCAGTCTTCTTTCTCTCAGTTTTCCATTCAACCCAAGGTCACTCCTGCCTTTCAACGCCTCTCCTTCTCATCCAGAACCTCACTGGGAAATGGCTGCCCCGTAGGTTGCAATAGCACGCGAGACAGTGCCTTCTGTCGGATGCTTCGAAACCATAAGGTAGCCACCACTTAACACTCCTTCCCGGTTATCCACCTTTCGTCTTCAGGGTAAGTCAGGTTCCTCGGTGGTGTACACTTCCCAGAAACTTGGGCGACGCTTTCCACTGACTTCAGGGCAGCCCAAATCTGGTTCCAAAATCAAAAGTCCCAGATGAACGCCACTCTCTTTGCCCCAACGCTGCCCCGACAATCGTATTTTCCCATTTCCTTTTTTGTCGCACCCGCTACTCGGACGGCTTTTCGATCATCCATTTGCCACATTCTCAATCCCCGCGAGTTATTCGACTGCATGCTTCGCATCACGATGCCTGACCGCGGCTACACATTTTCCGACGACGTTCGTGATGCAATGTCACCTATACTCGAGCTCGACGAAGACAACGAATCACATCCCGAAACTACAGTCAACGATCACCAACGTCTCGAAGATGACCACACAAGCGACCAGAGTGGACCCAGTGCCAGTGCCGACAACTCCCCTCCACAACAAACTCCGGATCGGCCCGAAGGCTGCGAGTACTCGCTAGGCTCAAAGCCTTACCTCTTCAAGCTCTGTGGCCATGTCAGTTGTCCCCAACTCCCCGCCTTACCCTTTTCCAAGTCCGTGCCGGAAGCTTGGCTGACTTGGCGGGTAGCGGTTGTGTCGATCCTGCTACCGTCACAATCCCATATGCTGCAACAAGGACCAATCTGTCATATTCGTCTACCCTGAGGACAGGTGCCCCGTGTGCCTTTGTGACGACAAGCCAATGGGAATCGCTAGCTGCGGTAAGTGATTCCACGCCCTGTCCTCCAATAATGCGACTTCCGGAACTCTGATCCCGTCAAAAGGCCACTCAAAGTGCGATGAATGCTGGCTGTTACCAACTCTTTTGGCTGAGGACAGCTTCAGTCTATGCGCTGTATGCAAAGAGCCATGGAAGGAGACTCCAATACATAGGTACATGCTACAGAAGCAGATCGAGCTGCCGTCATCCCCTGAATAAGATTGGTGCCTTGACGGGGGACTCAGCAGACTACTTCCATTTCTCAGCCATACTGTCCCCAAGCGGTGTTATGTCGAAGGGCTTTTCGTGGCGCCTTCATTTGTTTCGGTTTCCTGTGTGAAGACACTCATGCAGACCTAGCGTCAAAAGAATATCATCATTTTCGTTGGAATCTGGTGCACTCAATCTTCTCTGTCGCGAATGCCAGAACGGTATTCTATTCACCTTCAAAATCTACTGAGTCCTTCGCCTCCTCGTCCGTGTCGTGATCACGACGGAGTCATTGCTGGTAGCAGGCATCAAGGTTGCAAATTGCAACCGCTCAACTTTGTCTCCCCTCCCACCCCATGGGTATCCCGCAAGTACTGGACTAAGATCCAGTCAACTTGGCGCCTCTCCATGTACTCGTGAATCTTTCCAGGAGGCTCGCCCTCACTGGCTAATACACATTGCTACAATAATTTCAGTGTTGCTCTCTATCTCCATGATCCGCATCACCACGATCTATTTTGCTAGATACTACGCTCTGAGTCAGAGCGTTCTGATTCTCCCGCTGCCAACCCTGCCATCTTATCCGGCCAATCACCGTAATTTCCCATTCTGGTCTACACCCTGGCCCCTTCGACTTCAAGGCACAGCGACGAATCCACCCGCTACAGTGCGAGCATCTATAGCTCAACTGCGGCCTAACGCCAGCACATCGAGTAGCCAGATTTTCTCCAATTTTGTTCCCATTGAATTTCTTGTTCGCTTAAATAAAGTGTGCATTAGCCAAAAAAATATTTGATCATCTGTACACCGCATACCTATGTACTGGCGTCATGGAGTCGTCGATGAGGTAGCAACCGACAGAGGGCGCCAGCAGCCAATCTTCGGTCTCTGGTGAAAAACAGCTGTAGCTATGCCACAGGACCGGGTCAACCACAGATATATCGCACTCCGAAAGCCACAAAGACTACATGGATCTAATCCTGACGATAGTTAAGGATGTCTCATTCGAATTCCAATAGTCCATCGAGAGACCGCGACATCTGGTACCGTCGACTTCGCTGATGGTGACGGCAAGGATAACAGGCCTCACAGTTTCGTCCTAGTATACGTGGTCGCCAATAAATAACGCTCGACTTAATATACCATTGCAGCGCTACTAACCGACCAAGTCGAATCAAACAAATCAATCAATCAGCTAATCAAACCAAGGCTATTCAGCGAAGCAAATAATCAAGTTATCATCGCCCTAGATTTAGACGATTTGATGAAATCGGCGCTAGCCCGGATTATATATAATCCGGTCTCCGGACTAATCGGAGGCCACGGATTAACCCAGAGGCCCCGCCCTAGCCTGGGTCATCCGGCCCCACCTAGCCCCGAACGCGGCCCCATTAGCCGGGCTAAAAAGCCCGGCCCCCGCCGTTCTCGAACCCACGGCCTAGAAAAGTGGGTCGACGAAAAAAAAAAGCCGCGCCTGCGGCGTACTTTACTACTACGCTACGAAGCTCCTTTATCGATTAAGTTTATTAAATCAAGTTCACATAAACCAAACAGCCAAACCGATCGTGATTTTTAGACCAAACAGTCAAATCAGACCCCTCGATTTGACTTGATTGATCGGTTAGTAGCGCTGTACCATTGTACTATTTCTTCCTGTTAAGCCTAGCAACGAGCCGCAAACGTACTTTTAGGTGTCAATCTCAGCTTTTAAACATCTCCAATCACTGAATCATAGCTTCGAACCTAAACTATTCGTCGATATTTCTCTCGGTATGTTTGCCCACAGGGGAGTCGGTGCAGGGAAGTCGGCATTAAGAGAGCCCAGCTCGAAGACAGAGTCGGCTAATTCAAAAACCAACTGTAGCAATGAAGGGCGGCAATTTGCCCGCGCGCGGCGCGCCGTCCATCGAGCGTGCCACCACCGATCTAGTGGGGTTGCTGATCTACTCGTTCTTCATCCTTCGCTATAATGATGAGCCGGTGGGGCTAGTGCGACATGGTTTCTAAACCTGGACCTCCGGTAAGGGATCGTACCCTTTCATCGAGGCCACGTTGCATCTGACTTGATTTATGCTGGGCATAATGTACGGTACGGACACGAGGCAGTGGGCTTTCGCAACATGTCCTAAACGTGGCAATCAAGAGACGGAGCTAGGTGACGTGGTATATTCTGTCTGCAGCGTTACAATGTTGCGGAATATTCGTTAGACTGCATTTACACGATTGATCTAAAGCCGTCGGGAAGAAAGCAGACTTGAGGCAACCTCTGACCAGCGGCGACTCCGTAGGCTCAGCGTTGTAGAGTTTATGAGGCCTTCATCAACTAACATTCGCTCTCGCATCCACTCGGTTTCGTTTTGTGAACAAGGACGAGTCAGGGTCGTTAATAAGTGTGAAACTCAAAACCTTAATAGAATGTAAGAGACTGCCTGATTCGCTCCACAGTGTCGTCTAAGTCGGTTACTTTTGCTACGAGTCCGTGGCATCTCCATATGCACCTTCCTAGGGTTTGAACATGAGTAGAAAAAGTGTATATATGTCTACGTATATTCTCGTAGTTATTGAGTTTAGAAAGCAACCCTTAGTATCGCTTGGCTTTATCATCTAACTCGTTCATATCTCCCCTGAAGGTATGTATCCATTTAGTTGGCTCAGAATTCTTTTCGGCTAACAGCAATCTTGATCGCCGCGTTCCGACATTCAAGCATGAAGGTCCTCACCTACGTCGGCTTGTTGCTCCTGTATGGAACCTGCACTGTCGCTGGTGCATGCGCTTGCATCGTCGGTTCAATACAAGGCAAGTCGCCTGATTACGCGGCTATTCAAAAATGCTGCAAAGGGTCAGGCGACAAGCTGGCGGGAAGCTTTTGCGAGACGGCAGACCAGGCGACTTTCCAGACCTGCTGTGATAGCGCAATCGCCGCAACACACTCTCCGCCCACGGGGTCCAGCGTTATTCAATGTGGGCTGTGAGTGCTTACCCACTGCTTGAAGCACGACAGATAGCAATTTGGTTCGGTTGGATTTAGTGCGGTATTTTTGGCTTGAGTATTCGGTGTTCTGTAAAGGAATATTGAGTCCAAGTTGAGGAATGAATAGAATCGATGAGCATGCAGCACGAAATCGACTTGAGTACCAACAAATGACACGCTTTCGTTTCATCATCAAACATATATATCACCATGTCACAGCTCATAAGAAGCAGGTGAATCAAGCCTCAGACCATCCAAGAAAGCTTTTGTTTCCGACTTCTTCTTCGTCAGTCTTCTTCTCGCGAAGTAGCATATGCACGCCGTGAAGTTCTTCCGCTTTAGCTTTGAGAACCGGCACAGCACACCACCAAGGTAGCTGAAGCAGGCTCAGTCCACCTCATCATACCCTGTCCAGGATGTTCATCTTGTACTAGGGCCAATGGGTCTCAGTCGACCAGCGTCCGAGACACTCGAAAGCCGCGGCAAAGACGTAGATGCCCTGAAGTTGTTAGACCATAAAATCTGCACAGCGCAAGTCTGATCAGTGACAGCTCTCGTTCGGGACCATCCGGAGCATCGGGACTTACCATCTTCCTCCCCTCTATTGTTGTTGCATCAAAGGTCCTGTAGTGACCATGCACAAAGATGGCGGGCAGAAATGGAAGTTCCCGCAGGGCGATTTGCGCACAGGACGCAGCCCCCAAACATTGCGATCCCTATGGCGCAGCTGGCCATGGAGTCGGACCACGCACAACCACCAGTAGCTGTTGAAGAGCAACAGGGCGCGACCAAGTTCATGTGCAGTAGGTGATGCGGTCGACGATTGATCTGTATGTAACCTTGCTTGATATGAGAGATATTCGAGCTGACCGTTGAGGCTTTTGCTTTTGCTGTGGCTGTGGCTGTTGATACATTGTGGATAAACGGTGGCTAGAAAGTAATCAACCAGGAAGGTTCAATCAACATCATAAATCTGGCGTCTCAAAACATCCAAGAATGAGCGCGAACACAAAGAACAGTTCGACATTCAGTCGAGGCTCACTCGAATTCGGCACTGGCGTCATGCATCTCGCGCCCTTAAGGGAAAGCGGTAGCTGGGGAAGTGGGAGCTTTCGCCGTGGGGGATTTCTGAGGGGCAGTTCTCGAGACTGAGCCAACCCACGTGAACAGTGTCTGTGCTGGCTTCAGCGGGCAAGTCAAGTCTTGCCTGAATCGGTATTCACATGACGTTATTTGTTGCGGAGCCCATGCATCAGCACTTGCACTTCACCTTGCCAACGGTACGCCACCAAAGTTCAGGCAGATCGCTTCTTCTGATTATTCGCAATCGTGAAGATCGAGGATGACTAATACGACGCCAGCCAATTGATTGACCATCCTGCTTCCATGACGCCAGCAGGCAACCTCCCCGGTCGTCTGATCTCATGGCAATTACATTTGCTCAAAGGTCCCTAAAGGTCCCTCGTCTTCGACGACACCTGTTCACCGTGACCCCTAGTTTGAGTCGCGCCCCCATGTACTGACCTGGGAAAGAGGCCGGAGCTTTCTCGCAGGTTTCACGATGACGAACAATCTCTTGTGACGTTGTCAACCTCACACCGTGCTGTAGGGGGGAAAACTTGTCCGGAGGGTGCAATTGCCAGGGCACCGCTGAGCAGAAGGACGCGGACCGGTCATGACCTGTCACAGAGTTGCCCGAGCTAAGATGCCCTTCAATCAAAACTACGGTGAAGAGGTACCGACGGGGGCGCCGGAAGAGCATTCAGCGTGCGTGTCTTCAAGCCTGTTGAAGTAACTAACAAATCACCGAGGAGCGAGCTCACGATTCATTGACTGTATGTATGAATGTCATTCGCGAAAAGCATTCGATGGTTTATCTTAGCGGACTTTGATTCTCCCGACTAACGATTTGGAGTAGAGAGCCCCTTCCACCAAAACGAGGTTTGAGATTGATTTCCTATTTCGTGTTCCAGTGTCGCCTAATTTCCCCTTCGAGCGTGGTGGCATGAGAACAGAAAATCTTGGAAGAAAACTGCAAAGAAGTAGGAGAGCTGGGGTTGGTGTGGCATCGCAAGTTGCAAGCTCTACGGTTTTTCTTCACGCATGGCCGGGCATTCAGACCATCTAAAAGGCTTGCAGGTTTGTGCTCTGAACCTTGAGCTGTTTATAAACTACGTGAATGTGATTAATCGTACTTGCTGTCAGCTAGATTTCGATTCGCTGTTGAAGGATTATTGGAGTTAGACGGAGGGTTGATATCGGCGGCCAGGCTTTGGCGGGGACTCGTCTTGTAGGCGCGTCACGTCACCGCCGAAAAGTCGTCCTGGCCAGGAGCAAAACCGGAATTACGGTTGCATTGCGGGTTCCATCGTCATCCTCGGCACTGTGACGGGGGTGCTGCCCGCTCCTATTCCCACAGGAGCTGCGAAGCAATCAACTTATGAAATCGGCCGACTGGCGCAATGGTAGCGCGTCAGACTTCTACTGATATACAGTGATCTGAAGGCTGCGGGTTCGAGACCCGCGTTGGTCAATCAGGAAGCTGAGTTATAGGATTCCAAGCACTCTCTTCTTGTTTTTATTTTGTTGTTTCTAGTTCTTTGTGTGAATTCCAGTGTGAAGTGATGAGATGGCCGAAAGAAAGATAAGGGCCCCCTTTGCTCTATCTACACCCTCTAAATATGGCTGCGCAGCAGTATGCGTTGTTAGACAGTATAGCCTCTGCGTTCCACAAAGGACAAGCTAAAGCCGTGGTGTTCTTAATGCCGCCGTCAGATCTGGATTCCAACAGTAGGTCGGGGATGCCGAGGGCGAGGCTGAAGCTGCAAGGGCCGGTGCACCCTTCCTCCGGGTCTTGTTTGCATTCCCCACGCTTTTTGAGATCACATCGAAATATCTTCAAACTGCCCAATACTTAAGCAACGTGGAGCAACTGCGCGGGAATTCCCTACGGATCGCCTGCACGGTCAACCATCATGCTCGATGGAGCTTATCTCATTTTAGGATGAAATCAGTGTCTTTTATCTTCCTGTTGGCCAGTTGATAGACCAATGGCCGTTTGAATGGCAGGTTGAGGTTGGTCGTCTCGGCGTTACGGTGTCGGTTGTTCGTGAGAAACAAACAGTCGCGCAGCGATTGTGGCGCGACGGGCGACGCACGATGCAGTGCCGTGCGTTTAGGGTTGGTAATTGATGAGAAAGACATCCGTCAATGTTAGAGACGAGGTGGTGACAGGTTTGGACACAATGCAACCTCTGAGAGACATTTGGTCGAACAGATGTCAAGCGTTGTGCCTCCCCATTCCTCTCTGGGTGCCTCGGAGACGCAGATCCCTCACGAGATAAAGATTTTTGAACGTTTCCTATCAACCTAGCTCGTGGAGGGAAGCATTCATGGCTTTGCAGTTTGCAAGCTCGTATTTTTCGTGGCCTGCATCTCCTTGCTACGCATTCCGAGACCCACCATCCGGCCCCGCTCGGCGCTCAAGACCGAAGAGCGCCGAAGGCAACGCGCCGAACGTTGAACGAATGTGTGCATTTAACTGTGTAGCAACCAGGTTCTTCCCAGTCAGCAGTAGTCTCAACACCAAACAATTCTCTTTAGATAGCTCAGGGAATTAGTTCGTGTATCGTGAACACCCCCTTGAACACGATTGCCAGATCTCACTTCACCAGGTCCCATCCCGGATGCAGCTTTGTCAAATCATGGTCTACCTACATCCAGAGATTATCGCCTTCTGTTTGGCTGATCGCGTTGTCTTGTCCGGCCTTCAAGATGCTGCAGCCTTAAAGGCCCACCTGGCACGACAGGCCTTTTGGAAAGTGACTCTCCATCCAGAAACCAAAGTCCAGGTGATGAAAGTGAAAGTAAATATCCAGCATGCGAATGGCCAAATAATTAGCTGCATTAACGATCACATGAAATTCAATCTGCTGGGATTTTGGGAGGTCGGCCTCCCAAGTCGCTGAGATTCGAAGACCCGGACGATAATACACTAGCCATCCACCAGCGTACAAGTGCGCCTCTGTTCAAGAGATCGGCCCGGGAAAAGAAGGGCAAAATTTGTTTAAAGCTGTTTAGATTTTCAAACACCAAGTATTAAAGTACGAGTTCCACGTTCGAACTCCAGTTATGGGATCAGGAGGGCAAGGCCATAAGTTGTCTCCACGATCTTCTGAAGCCATCAAATACAGAGGTTAGGACTACTTCCGGGACATTGTGAAGTCATTAAATACCGTCACTGCCATCAAGGAACGATCTCCCGCGTCTTACTGTTCGGCCCGGTGTTTGATGGCCATTATGATATTTCTCTGGCAAACAAATGATCGTCGCCAACAGTCGGAGTCTAGAGTTCAGCATTCTGTTCGGGTTTTCCTGGAGTGGCCAAACCTCACAGGCCAGGGCCTTTCTCATCATAATGCCCGTCAAATCCCTGAAAGTACCTCGGGCTTTCGCGACGTCATCCCTTTGAAGCAAGAAACGGGATAACCAAAAAAGCGGCCAAGCTGTTCCGGGCGACTTCAGCTCGAGTTGGCCGATGCCACAGGTCTGCAATCTCCCTTTTTAAAGGCCTCCATTCCGAAAATAAAAAGCACGGCTGACCACAGCATCAGCTGTGGTGGATCTTGTGATTGATATCGCAGCATCAGTGGGGACGAGTCTTGGAGAGCCCAACGGGCAGTGATTAGATGATTGCCCGCGAGCGAATTGGGATGTTACGGAACATTGCTCATTTGCTCCGGTGATGGAATGGAAAGAAACACTCAAGAAGGTGGCTGATGATGTAGAGTAGATAACGGGGTGAAGACTTCGAATGACAACACGAGAGTACATGAAGAGGGCCGTTCCGGAGAGGCGTCTTCTGCAACTCGAAGGTAAGTTCCAGCGCATTTCAACCGTTCATTACAAGGTGATGCTTTTCACCGCTGCTGGAGGGAGCATCTCTGAGGTGAGGTCAGTCATGCGCGACAGCATGAGAAGTCTCCTTCCAGAAGCACTGGTTCGGGAGAAGCTTGATACGTCCCAAGCCCTGGTATGAACGAAAAGTAAAACTTCAATAGGATTCTGCACTAGTGTGAAGTGAATGTCCAAGAGTACATCAAGTACCTGTTCTGGTGCTCGCCCAGCCTCTCCATCGCATGCGTTGTACTTCTTGTGGTGAAGAGAAAAGGCCTGTGGCTAAAATAATACGTTTCTTTTGAATGCAACCCGCTATGTCATTCATAAAATGAATCCATTGGCCGCTACCCATGTCATGGTGGTTCTCTCGCCACAGAAACTGACCGCCTCTGCCTGATGTACTTCCATCGTCCAAAGTTTGTCATGAAACGTACCGGTCGGTGGCATCTCAGTTCAACACTTCTGTAGTCCTCAACTCGATTTTGCTTTTGAAAAGCAGCGACACAGCCTGTGTGAGTCTAAATAGTAGGTAGTCCCCGATAGTAACGTCGTCGGTATAGTACTTGAGATCACGGCGATTGGGGCCCCACGCCTTGTTCCACCAGATGTCGATCGAGGTCATTGCTTTCAAGTAGGCTAGACCCCAATCTGCTTGGTCTGAACTTGCTCCAATATCTCTGACGATGATATTCACGAGGAGATAACGACTTCTTCGGGCGTGCATCAGGTGATCCGGCATCGGTGGGAGGTGGAGAGGCTCGAGCCCATTTGGGTGGACCACCTAGGTGCCCGCGTGGTTGAATGGATAGGGCGAGGGAACCGATTGTGTGTTGTTCAGGCTCTGGCTGGGCGTAGCGCTATTGTTGGCTTGGTGATCCACCTCCAGCTGGTGGCGGTTTTCTTCGTTATCCACCTTCATCCGCTTATGCCCGCCTTCCGTCGTTTGGATACCATCATCGTTTGATCCGGCGACGTCCTGAGAACTCTGACTGCGTTTCTTCCAGTCGCTGCTTTGATTATTCGCCTCGGTCTTCGGTTCATCGCCTTCCGTCGTCTGGGCATGGTCAGCGTTCGATCCGGTGACGTTCGAAAGACTCTGGCCATGGGAGGCGTGGTTGTTGCTTTGGCTCATGTTGATGTAGTGGGAATTCAATGATTGGTCTTATGGACTGTAGTAGACGAAGGATGTGGGAATGCGAGTGATTCTGCTGTTTTGGGTCGTTGGAATGTCGTTATTGTTGTTGTTGGAGATGAAGTGACGTTGGTGGGGGACGGGGCATCCGAAAGGCACATGGGAACCACCAGACCTGCCCTGGGACTTTCCCAAATCCCTTGCCTGCCCAATGCAAGACTGGCAGGAGGATACATGCCGGGCAGGTTCGTTCCATCGGCAAGGATGCTCAGTTGCAACACCATTCTTCAGGCACGCATGCTGTCTCATCACTGGTTGGGCAGGCATGGAGGAGGTCCCTTCGTTGTGCATTGTCGCACTGGACCGTTTTACCCACGACAGGAGGTCGCACCTGGAGCCGTCCTTGGTGCGTAGACTGCCGGCCTTGAGCGGGTTGAAGGAGATCCCATGGGGTTGCTGGATGGGATGCAGGGAAGGGACTGCCCCGGGAACACCATTGATGGTGGGGTATTACCTTATTGACCGGGGCGATGCTCGGTGTAGCGGTGTGTTCGGTGTGTTCGGTGTAGTCACGGTGTGTCGAGTGTGCTCTATGCGCGGGTCCCGTCGGCAGCAGCACGCCCTGATCACGGAAACACGGAAACAGTTCCGCCCTCCATCCCCCAACTAAACTCAATTTCCCCCCGCACCCACCATGACGCGCCTCCCCATCCCTCTTGCCCCCTCCGCCATGCCATTTTCGCTTCGCTGCCAGGGTTGCACAATGACCTGCGTCTAGAAACCGGAGCTTGGACGGGGCACACAGCGACGGCTGGCCAGACCGACACCATTTATT